>NW_006239149.1:85748-86954 GCF_000226075.1 Solanum tuberosum | reverse complement strand
ACAAAAGAAATGAATAAGAAAAGGTTCAGGAGGCAGAACTCTGTTCTGCTATTGAACGTAGTCTGACTGCTTGGGAACACAAGGTTCAGGAGGCAGAACTCTGATGCAGAATGGTTGAATATGACTGGCATGTTTCTGAATAAGGGAGGTGCATAGGTTCAGATTATAAAATTTTTGATGAAGGAAGCTGAGTGATCTGGTAGTCCTGGTAGGTTCAGATTGTAGGGTGAGTCATGGTAGTTAACTGCAGTAGATAAGAAAACTGATAAGAACACACTCTATATGCCAGCTGCTACTTTACAGTGCAAAAATAGATGCCTAGCACTCTCCAACATTGTCTAATGGTACATATAACATTCATCAGGGCATGCTTTTCCTTCTCTAAAATGCAGTCAACTTTACCCTTAAAATCTGGTTCAACTTGCCTGCTTTAGATCGTGTTAATTGTTTTCTTCCTATTTTTAGAACTTGGAAGGCTACATAACACTTAAAGTAAAATTAATGAACTCTTTTTAAAATCTTATCACAGGATTTTGTTAAGCCTTGAACACTTCTAGAGTCTTAAAAAATTTCACAACTCTTCTTATTCAAAGTCCTTCTATAAGTAATATTTCACCCATTAGGATCCAAGATTATAGCTAATCTTGCTTTAGGTCAGGGATAACTTAGAATGAATAAACTCTACGAAACTTTTAAGTTTTTTTGGTGTGATCGACTATCTATTATAGGATCATTGTAATGTTTGCTTGAATGTTTAAACATGGTAGTAGATGTTTGCTTAATCTTGATTAGTTCATTAAATTGTGTCTATCCTATTAATTTACTTTCTTTCTTAATTGTGTCTATCCTATTAATTTACTTATTTTTCCTTAGACGTATAATCAACATTCAAAAAACATTTGTGGAGGATTCAAGGTTTGATTTGAAATAGCACAAGCGCCATGACTAGGTAAGAAACTATTATCATCTCATAACACCTGATTCTGGTAACTTACTCATGACTTTTAAAACTTATTTGTGAAGTAATTAATGATTTAATGATTGTTACTGGAAGATTAAATATTGATATATTTTTCTAGGAATTCAAATATCCCATCCAAGGATTGGATGGATTTAGCAAGGTATAGCAAACAGTATATTGATGGTGTTGAATCATTCCTAGATTTTTCTACTCTTATGGAGATCCTCAAGGACAAGAAATTCAAT
>NW_006239149.1:85063-85648 GCF_000226075.1 Solanum tuberosum | reverse complement strand
TTCCAATACCTTTATTGATCTCTTAAGGAGGATCCATCTCTTCAGCTTGCTCCAGTTCTTAGATTTTGGTGGCTCAAATTTACTCTTGGTGATAGAATTATTAATTAGCAACAAAATCCATTGTTTCTAATTGACTGTCACGATGTCTCAAGCTTTCGTAGAGTGAATTTGTACTGTTTTGCTCTCTGCCATCTGTATGATCAGTTTTTGGTGGCTCTTCATCTTGAACAATGTCATTAGTGACACTCTGTGTATTGGATGAATCATCTCGAGTCGGTGTTGTTAGGATCTGACTAACTGCTTCTCTTATGAGATTGACAGCATCATTTATGCTGAAACTTCTCCCATTGTGGCTTATATATATCATCTTTTTCTTCCGAGAAATCTTAAGGAGAGTTGTCTGTATTCGTTTCACCTACTGTTTTGTTGTTATTTATCTCATCGAGTTGTTCATTCCCTATTTTTGATACAACATCTGAAAGAATGTGCTGTGATATCAAATGCCACATGCTGATGTGCTTCTGTTTTTTCACCTGTTTTCTGTATGTTTCGTCTTCATCTTCTGCTTTTGCTTTTGCTTCTGTC
>NW_006239149.1:79963-84717 GCF_000226075.1 Solanum tuberosum | reverse complement strand
GAATATTGCTTTATAAGTATGTGTATGTACACAAGACATACTATCTTTTAAAGTTTATTGCAAATCTATTTATTTGAATTACTTATTAGCTAATTTGATGCTTGAGTTTATTGATTGCAAAACAATATTGGTGTTTTTTAATTAGAAATTGTGGCATATAAATCTTTTATAGCCAAAATAATATTGCCACACTTAAAAGTGTAGCCATAGGACTGTAAATTGTGTATGCACATGGTCAAGGACTACACTTCAAAGTGTTGTCATACATAAGATAGAAAAGGCAACACTTTAAAATCGTGGGCAATATGGAAGAAAAGGCCACGCTTGAAAGTGTAGCTGATAAGGCAACACTTTTAAGTGTAGCTGCAAAGCGTGGCCTTTTTGCCTTTTAGGCTACGCTTGAACGTGTAGCTAACAAGGCAACACTTTTAAGCTTAGCCGGAAAGCGTGGCCTTTTTCCCTTTTAGGCTACGCTTTTAAGCGTAGCTAATACGACAACACTTGAAAAGTGTTGTCTAAAGTCAAAGGTTACACCTCTTTAGGCTACCCCCAAAAAAGTGTTGTCAAAAGTCAAAAAGTGTAGCCTTTTATCAAAGGGCACACTTTTTGCTAGTTTAGACAACACTTTTCTAGGGTGGCCGTATCCCTAAAATGTTGTAGTGTGGGGGTGGTAATCAACAATGTGTGGAAAGAGTTATGGTTGAACAAAAATCCTCAGGATATACTTATACTTTCTCAAACATTGTTCTAAGGATGTTGATTGTATAACCAAAACTCTTCCTCGTACATCTCTGATCACCACCCTCAATTTATGTGGATCCTTACATATCACATGACTTGTTTAAACTAATTTAATTGGATAAATTTATAAAATATAATTTATTAGTAATTAATTATTGTCTTTTTTAAATTCTACCAGTTATGGTCTATATATATGTATCATATTCTAGTAGGTGCAGTATTGATAATTCTTTAACATATATATAAACCCGAATATACCTTACTAATGTCAAGTATAAATCTCATTGGTCATACATACACCACACACACAGAGATGTATCGATTGTATAAAGGGTTTATATATTTTGTCAACCAGTAAATTTTTAGATATTCAAATTTTACAAAGGTAACAAAAGTTCAAATTGTTACTTTTTCAACGGTAACATCTAATTTTTTGACAATTCTTTAAGGGTTCGTTTGGTAGAGTGTATATTCAAATAATGCTTGTATTAGTTATATTTAGATTATTTCTTAAGCATTGTTTGATTTGGTACATTAAAAATAGCATGCATGATACCCTTCACAGTTTTAGTAGAATTTTTAATTTTTTTTAGAGAACTTCCTTCTTTAATCATTCTAATTCATGCATTAAAATCATTGCATTACGAATACCATGAATTTTCATATGTTAATAATACGCAGCTTAATACAGAACTAGTGGACTCAATAATAAACATTAATAGATAGTGTACAAAATATATGTCATCTTTTGATTGGTCTATATTAGATCATGAGTAGTTTCGATAATAGCTGACATTAAATTGACCAAAATGTTGGGGCAAAAAAACAATAGCTTGATTACAAAAACAAATTCAATCAAGCTTATTTAAGATTTGTTGTTGTTCATACATGTGATTCTCTTGTGTCCGGTTCTCTTGCAAATTGAACATTTGTTCCTTCTCTTGCTCTTGAAATTCTTATCGACACCCTTGACACATTTTTTTTTTCCAAGCTTGGTATCGACAAGAGGTGGAAGAATCTTCATATTAAGCAATTCTTCGGGCACACATCATTCCGACTCGAGAGGGACAACATTTATAGAATTCAAGTGTGCAAGGTGGTATGATTCAAATTATACAAAGACGAAGTTTACTCATAGATGCTCATACCATACTTATTGCCATGCTTCAATTTCCAAGCGGCCATCGCATGAGCACAAGGTATCTTGATCAAGTTATATTCCCTACAAGAACATGACTTTTCTAGTAGGTTCACATTGACAGTAACACCTGCACTAAACACGGTAAATTGATTGTCGTCCCCCATTACGTTCTCCACATACAAGGAGTCGCCTTCGATAATTTTTTTCTTTCGATTTTTTGGTAGCCAACACCATTTGATTACCCATTGATTTGAGGATATATGCATGCCTCTCTGAACAATTCTCCAAACCTCTTACCAATCGAATTAAATATAGATGCCACTGAATATTCTCTTTCATCTATCAGCATAGAATAGATTGACTCGGTGATATTTATGGTCATGACATCATATCTATTGCCAGAGAAATGTGCCCTGCTCCACTTCTCAAATCCAATTTCGTGCTCAAAGTCGACGGCTGTCATGGGACATTTATTCTTGAATTCTAAAAAATGATTGTTAAACTCCTCCAACGAATAAGCCTTTGCTGCATTGTAGTAAAGATAGAGGGAATATCCATAACGATGATTTACGCAAAGATTTCTACTGAGGTGCCTCATGCAATATCCGTGGTGAGCATGATTGTAAACACTCATAATACCATTGGCGACGCTCTTGTGTCTATCGGAGATAAAGCACAATCTGGTTCATCGACCATAATCTCCTTCATCTTCTCAAAGAAGAATGTCCACGATACATCATTCTCCTTGTTCACGACACAAAAGGCAATTGGATAAATATGATTCTCCGTAACTTGTACAACAACGCTCAACAACACGCCCTCGTATTTATCATGTAAATGAATTTCATCGACCGCAATTATCTTTCTCATGTGGGCAAATACCCTAATGCATGCACCCAAGGCCAAGAAATAATACATGAACCTATGAATATCCTTGTTTACCATGATACTATAGCTAGAACCAACATTAAGAGTCTCGATAATATAGGAAAAAATCGATAAGCATGAATATCTATTCTCTGCTGTCCCTCAGACCATTTCCTTGGCAACCACACCTCCCTTCCAACATTTCCAATAGTTTGGACTACAAAGAAAAGAATTAAACATAGCATTTTGAATCTCTTTAACATTTGGACCCTTACCATCACGATGCATATTTACACAAAGTGAAGCAATGACTTTGATTGAAATTTTTTTATGGCTACTGTTGGCATGTTCAACGCCACAATTATGCTCGCCAATGTACTTGTAGATGCGAAATCTATCCGAACTCATATTTCCTCGCCCACAACATCCATGCACGATTGTGAGATACACATTTCACCTTTGAGTTTTTAGTACAACTCTTCACAGTAGCAAAATCAAAAGACTTATTTGCCGCCACTTTGGCTAGTAACAATTGCAATTCATTATTGTTACTGAAAGATTGATTTATGCATAAATTAGTTCCATTGGAGAAGTAATGGTTGGGTTGTGATCCTAATTCCTGTTCTCCCTGTATTTCTTCACAACATTTGGGTTAGGATCTTCCGCATTGACTGTATGGTTTTCTACATTCCTTGGATGATCATGTAAATTCATTGAATGGTCACCCAAGCTCTCATTTGAATAATCGCCCAAGCTTTCCTTTGAATGATCACCCAAGCTTTCATTTTCAATCGAATAATTGTTGTCGTTAAATGAATTCGTTTAGTTCAATAGGAGGCCTCGCATTGATATTTATCCTCAATGTAGGCCTAGAGCCATCAATACCAATATCTAACATGTACAAACGCACGTGCCTATCATTCTTTATGAATGTTGAATGTATTTTTCCCCTCCCATTCATTTGATAGCTAATCACCAAGTCATTTAGCTCACAAGTTAACTCACCGGCCTCAATTACGCTTGCAATCATATCGTCATATGAACTATTGCGACGCAACACAATGGGCATTGTCGTCTTATTAAAAGATTTCCCATTTCAGCTTTTGGGAGTCTCATCCCATACTGCCATATAATCACCACCACCAACAACAAATTCAGCTACTGCAATTATAGAATACAATTATAGATACTAGATTACAATATCAATCTTTAACGATTGATGAGATATGAAATCCGTACAAAAATGCGACTGCATAAGATTCGGTTAAAAAATTGAGCTCTTGCAATGGAGAAACATATTTTTAATGCTTCTAAACTACTGAAATGTATCTACTAATGAGTTATAGAAGATTTCTCAAGCTTCTAAAATGGCGAAAAAATAATTTTGAAACTTGATTTTTGAAAGAAAATAGAGTAAATATGAAAGCAGTGAGTAGGAGATGATGATTTTACCTTTGAAATGAATAATACGGCCAAAAAATTTGACGAAATCGGCAAAATCAGCAGCCAAAATGAGTTGCTTGTTGGAGAGTTTTTCTTTTTCTAATATAATTTTAAACACTGAAAATACCCATATTATTCCATATTTGTTGGAAAAGTGTACATATTATAACTTAGGAGATGCTTTTGTATGTCCCAAGTAGGGCACATGGATGATGTCATAATTAGTGGCAATACCACAAATTTTTGAAGACTTGTGACTTAATGTCAAATTAAGTTTTGAGAGTGGCTATTTTGCCAACTCTCCCAACTATCCTAGCCACATTCTGGAATTGTCCACGCGAACTATGTGATTGGCTACGTGACCCAGGTTTGCCCTACTGCATAGTTGCTATGTTATTTTTTAAAATAAAACAATCATAACTTTTTACTCAAAAGTCGGATTGACAAGAAGTTGGATGCATTGGAAACTAGAATAAAATATCTTTATTTTGATAGGTTATGAAACATTTGTGAGGAGTGGGTGTTTTTTTTGGGGGGGGGGGGGGGGGGGGGGAGTTTAAAA
>NW_006239149.1:68708-79886 GCF_000226075.1 Solanum tuberosum | reverse complement strand
TAGGGTAGGGAGTGGGGGGGTGGTTGTTCGGAGGTAGGGGGGAGGTGGTGGAGAGGGTATGAAAAATGTTTTAAATTTTACTTTTAAAAGAATCAATTTCTTATTTTGGGGATAGTGATACTTTTAGTTTTTAACTTTTAACTAATACTAATATTTAATTTAATTTTTCTCAAGTTGTAATGTTTTATCCAGTGACAAGATTTTTTGAATAAAAAGAAAGAGTGTATGACACATACCACTGAGATGTGCTTCTCCCAATAATTTTGATATAAAACTCAAAGAGAGGAGATAGTTTAAGTGTGTTTTTGACACTTTACTCGTGCATTATCGAAGAGTCTATAAGAGTACAATATGAATATTTATGTCCAAACTTAGTTTTTCTAACACCTTTGCAGTATCAAATTTGAGGAGGCCTGCTGAGGAAAGCGTATAGATATACTTGGTGTATACACTGATATACATATGTAATATACATCTTTAAGTGTGTATTAATAGAGAGCAGATAATATGTTAATTAGAAGAGTAATTAATCTGTTAAGTGGGTTATTAGCTCAAATCCTCTACTAGTGGTATTGTGCAAATTCATTGATCTAGTTTGTTAGGCATGTGCTTTGACTTTCTGTCTTGTTTTTAATTCTAAGTTTCCACTAACTAGTTATGAATTATTGAGATATAGTAAGATAATTCATCCAAGCTCTCTTATATTTCTCTCCCAATGGATACCTAAGACAAGCGAGTCAAAGGCACGCGCCACCTGATGGATCTGTCGGACGACCCCCACCCAGCGCGTCTGGAGTTTCAAAATCGTCCTCTGGACATTCCCAAACCAAATATGTATGGAATTACGAAAAAACCCACGTATGCCAACTCTATTTCCTCAGCCTCTTCTACATCGATTTCTCAATGCACTGGCAGAGACTCTATTAAAACAAGGCAAACAATTCATAATGGTTCCCGACACTGCTGACTACTATGGCATCATGGCCTCTGAATGTAAGTTCACCATTGTTGGCAGATTTCTTAGGGCCAGACCTCAAATTGAGAAACTACGATCCAGATTTAAGGAACTCATTTCGCTCAAAGGAATGGCAAAAGTTGGTGTTTATGATACTTATAATGTTTTTCTTGATTTTACCAATGAGAAGGACTTCAATTCGATTTGGTACAAACGAGTCATTGAGATTGAATGTCAATAAATGTGGCTGCAAAAATGGACTCCGGACTTCAAGCCGGAGGAGGATCTCCCTATTGCCCCGATATGGGTTCTCCTTTCTAATCTTCCATTTCATCTACACACTTGGGCATACACAAAACAGATTGTTAGCAATGTTGGTACTCCTTTAGAAATGGACTCGGCTACGAGGGGAAGAACTAGGCCAAGCATGGCCAAGGTCAGGGTTGAGATTAACCTTCTCAAGACCCAACTAGAATCTGTTGGATTGGCTTCGAAAATGATAACTCACCTCTTAGGGGATACTATCAAAAGTTGGAATATGAGGGCATCCCAAAATACTGCAAACACTGTAAAAAACTTGGACTTATGTTGAGTGACTGTCGAGTTCTTGAGAGGAAAAAAAGTGTTGATGCTAAGAGAAAAGAGGCTAACAATGCCAAAAACTCTAACAGAGAGGATGTTCATGACAAAAGTAAAGAAAAGGATACAAGCGCTAAGAGGGAGGAGTCTAACAAAGCCAAAAACTCTAGCGGAGAAGATGCTTGTGAGGAAAGTAAAGAAAAGGATACAAGCGCTAAGAGGGAGGAAGCTAACAAAGCCAAAAACTCTAGCGGAGAGGATGCTTGTGAGGGAATTAAAGAGAAGGATACAAGTTCTAACCATAATGAGTGTTCTAGTAATGCTAAGGATGAATCCCAAATCCACCATGTTGAAAATGAAGAAAACCAACATAGTGGACATATCACTGCAACTACAAATGAGAAGACTCAATCTAGGCCCAACTACCTAGCCGAGAAGAACAAAAAGAGTAAAAAGAGGACTATGTCCACCAAAAAGCCTAGTATGCTTCTCAAGATCATTAAGTCTACCAAGAAGAAGAAAAAAATGAGGTCTAGGAAATTAAAAGAACCCTCACAGATTGAAGAACACATTGTTGAGACATCTGAATCTCGAGAATCATGAAGAGGAATCAGTTAGCATTTCCCCAATTATCAAAGATCTCCCTGTTATTAATATGATTTTCGACCTGAATAAGAGCCTTGTTAGTAACTTGAAGACCATTGTGAAACCTACAAATGTTTTCAAGAATACAGGAAAAGGCAACAACAAGACAAATAATCACCAACACAAAGATCACCAACAAAAGATTGTACATCAACATATTGATGTTACCTCTCTTAACAGAGTAACTATTACTATTCCTGAAGATCAACTTCAATCTGAGGCCTTTGATAATATGAACGGTGATGGTTTCTCCCCTGCCAAGATAAACAGAAATAAACAGGGGAAAAACTACAAGAAAAATAATGAAAAATCTACTCTCCCTTCTATGAAGGAAAGCACAAACTGATCTACCTCATTGTTATCAATGATTAGTTCCACTTTTTGGAATATTAGGGGTGTCAAGTCCAAAAAAGCCATTCATAGGCTTAAAAAACTTATTCAAATCAACAAGGTCGATCTTACTGTTATCATGGAGCCCTTTGTAAACATGACGGAGATCAACCATTACATGAAATTCTTGGAATATCAACTCTGCATCTCCAAGAAAAATGGCCAAATCTACCTTTTTTGGAAGGGTAATCACCAGACAATGATTGTTGCTAACACCGATCAACAAATTACCATTAAAAAGTTTTACAGTCCCCCTAATTGTGATTTGTATGTTATAGCTATTTATGCAAAATGCACCTCAGGTGAAAGACAGGAGCTCTGGACGGATCTTAATAATGTCCACAATACGATTCAAGGTCTTTGGTGCATTGGGGGTGACTTTAATGTCATCTTGGATCCTGAGGAGAAAATGGGTGGCAAGACACATAAAATGAGAGATAACTTGGATTTTAGCTCTTGTATGGATGCTTATGAAGTTGTAGACCTGGGATTTACTGGTCCAAAATTCACATGGTGTAACAATAGGAAGCCACGAAAAATAATTTGGAAGATGCTAGACATAATGTTTATTAATGATGATTGGGCTGAGATTTTCCAGACCAATCAAGTTAATTATCTCGGAAGAACAAGTTCAGATCATAGGCCTCTTCTTATTAATTGCCATAATGACTAGCAAGTAAGTATCAAATATTTCAAGTTTTTCGATATTTGGCTGATCAATCTACTTTTATACAGCTAGTGGAACAGTCTTGGAACACCAATGCCATTGGTAACCCTATGTGGAGGCTTCAATCTAAACTCAAAATGCTTAGCAAAAATCTTAGTAATTGGTCTAGAGAAGTCGTTGGAAATGTGTTTGATTAGGCTAAGATTTGGGAAGAGGCTTCACTACTTAGAAGAACAAGACCTCTTACATAATAGCGAGGTTTGTCGAGAAGAGCTTCATAAAGGACAAGCCGAGTACATTAGATGGATGGCCATGCAAGAGAAATTATTGAAACAAAAATCTCAAATAGACTAGTTTGAAAAGGGGGATACATTTTTTAAATATTTTCACAGTGCTATAAGGGAAAGAAGGAGGAAGCTTCATATCCACAATATTAAAGATCATCGAGATATGTGTATCCAAGGTGATAAAGGTATATCTAATGCTGCCACATACCATTTTGAATATCTTTTTAATATCTCCCGTAGTTTTACAGTTACCAAAAGAGGATAATGCATATCTTACTGCAATGCCTAAAATGAATTAGATTAAGAATACTGTTTTTAGCATGAGTTCTACAAGTTCTACAGGACCTGAAGGTTATAATAGTATCTTTTATCACAAATGTTGGAACATAATTTCCATTGTGTTAAGGATTTTGTTCAAAGTTTTTTCAATGGCAAGAAACTTACAAAAAATTTCACTCATACCTGCTTGGTCCTTATTCCTAAAATATATCCTCCAGTTAGCTTCTCTGATCTGAGACTGATTAGTTTAACTAATTTCTCCTGCAAGATTATTTCTGAGATTCATTCTATTAGATTGAATCCTCTTCTTGAGAAACTAATCTTTGAGAATCAAAGTGGCTTTGTCAAAGGTAGGCTCATCATAGAGAATGTTATGTTGTCCCAAGAAATTGTCCACGGTATCAAACAATATAATAAACGAGACAATATGGTTATCAAGTTGGATATGGCAAAAACATATGATAGGATGTGTTGGGATTTCCTAATGGCTGTCATGAAAAGTTTGGCTTTTCAGATATTTGGCTAAATATTATTGGAAACTTATTGGCAGGAGTGTGGTACTCTATTATTCTTAATGGTAACAGCAGTGGTTTTTTCACTTCCACTCAAGGTCTTAAACAAGGTGATCCACTTTCTCCTTCCCTTTTTATTATTGCAGCAGAGGTTTTGTCTAGGTCTCTCAATATCCTCAATCATAATGAACATTTCAAATCTTTCACAATGGATATGAGGGGGCCTATTATTAACCATCCACTACATCAAAAATGATTTTTAGCGGCAATTAATACTCTTTGTATATGTCCCTAAAGCCTTTAGCGACATTGATTCTAATGACACTTAACTAATGTCGATAAAGACTTTAGCACTCTTTATTAATGTCAATATTATTGCCGCTAAAAGTTGTTTTGTTGTAGTGATCTTGCTTATGCTGACGATATCATTATATTTTGTGGAGGTAACAACAAATCCATCAAACTCATTAAGTATCAAATCAATAGATATGAGAAAGCTTCGGGACAAAAAGTTAATGATAACAAAAGTTTTTTCATCACTGTCCCTAATACCTCAGCTTATAGGATCAACAGAATGAGGATAGTGTCAGGATATATGGATAAAAAAATTCCTTTTACCTACCTTGGATGTTCTATCTACTATGGGAGAAAAAATGAAGTCCTCTTTGATGGGATGTTGGCCAATATTATGAAGAAGTTGAATGGTTGCTCTGGTATGGAGGAATATTAATTCTTATTAAACATGTTCTGCAATCTCTTCCAGTTTACATCATGTCGGCTATGGGACCACCTAAGGGTGTTTTGAACCTTATGAAAAAGTATTTTGCAAACTTTCTATGGGGGAACTCTGAAGGCAAAAATAAATACTACTGGGCTTCTTGGAAAATGTTGTGTTTACCTAAAGATAAGGGAGGTATTGATACAAGAAAAATGGAAGAAATCGTTGATTCTCACATAGTGAAAAGATGGTGGAGATTGAGAATACACCCTTCCCTGTGGGTTAAGTACCTTCAAAACAAATATTGCAAAAGAGCTCATTGTGTAAAAGAAGTTTTGATTTAGGCTGACTCTCATACTTGAAAAAGTCTCATGAAAATTATGAGTAATGTTGAGCCTCATATCCTCTGGAAAGTTCAAGTGAGTAATTCTAGTTTTTGGTGGGATAATTGGACAGGAAAAGAGGAGAAAATGATCAAAATGGTCCTTAATGTATAGGTTTGATTCCATTTGGTCCCTAATATATAAACTTCATGAAAACGGTTCTTTATGTATCATAAATTGTGATCAATTTGGTCCTTAACCCAAAAAATAATATTACTTTTTTTTGCCGTCAAAATACACGGAATATGTAAAAAATGTGCTCGTTCAAGATTTTCCTTCCCCTATTTCCAAAAATTCCAAAAGGGCACATCATTTTTTTTTAACCAAAAGGGCAAAATCGCTCTTAACGGAGCGATTTTCTTCTGACAAATTTGACGCCCTTACTCCTTTAAAAAACATAAAAATCGCTGCCGGTCCAAAAAAAATTTCTTTTTTCTTTAAAATCGTTGCTGTGAATTTTTTTTTAATAATGCTTCCCCAGCATTGTTTAAAAAATAAAAATAGCTGCTATAGCAGCCATTTTCTTAAAAAAGTTTAAATATTTTTTATTAAAAATTTCCGAGGCGAGGACTGCTTAAAAAAATAATGGAAAATCACTCCACGTGTAGCGATTTTAGTTTAATTCTTTTTTAAATAATCGCTGCCAAGGCAGTGATTTCAGTAAGAATTTTTAATATTATTTTCCAATTGCTGCTAGCAATCAAAAAGTATACAATAAAAAATTATAAAGTAACTCAATTGGGAAATTTTTTCTACTGGAAATCGTTGCTGTCCCATTATTTTTTTAAGCAGTCCTCGCCTCGGGAATTTTTAATAAAAAAAAATTTAAACATTTTTAAGAAAATGGCTACTATAGCAGCTATTTCTATTTTTTAAACGCTATTGGGGCAGCGTTGTTAAAAAAAATATTTACAGCAGCGATTTTAAAGAAAAAAGAAAAAAAATTGTATGTGCCCTTTCGGAATTTTTGGAAACAGGGGAAGGAAAGTCTTGAACGAGCACATCTTTTACTTATTCCATGTATTTTGATGGCAAAAAAAATAAAAAATATTAATTTTAGGGTTAGGGACCAAATTGATCATAATTTATGATACATAAAGGACCATTTCCATGAAGTTTATTTATTAAGGACCAAATGGAATCAAAACCCATACATTAAGGACCATTTTGATCATTTTCTCGGAAAAAGAGTTTTAGCTAAGATATTCCCTAGTAAAGGAAGATCAGTAAAGCTCAATGTTAATGCTTTCTTCAATTATAATGATTGGAATATAACTAAACTTCTCACTGTTCTTCCTTTACAGATGACTCAATACATTGCTCAACTTGAAATTGGTGACTAAAATGAACAAAACTTCCCAATTTGGCAACTCACAGATGATGGTGTTTTCTCTAATAAAAGTTCCTGGCAAACAATTAGAGCCACTGGAATCAAAAATCATTTCTTCAATAATCTTTGGCACAATAGAATTCCTTTTAAGATATCTTTTCTTAATTGGAGGATTTTGAAGAAAAAAGTCCCCTTTGATGACACAATCAATAAATTCGAAATTGACAAAAGATCTATGTGTATTTGTTATAGGAATGATACACGTGAAACTATTCAATATTTTTTTTTGAAAGTGAAGTTGCTCATCAAATATGAAATTTTTTTGGCAATGTCCTAGGGATTCAACATATAGATCTGCCAATACCTAAAATTTTCAAAAGATGGTAGGAAGAGAACTGTACTAATGTTATTCATAAACTTATTTTGCAGGTTACACCAATCATCGTTTGTTGGGAACTTTGGAAGCAGAGATGATCATGCAAATATGACAATCAAAGAAAGCTTTTTATGCAAAGAATGATATTGCAAGGAAGTCGAACCATCAAGGAGGGAGTAAGAAAATTTTACCCTCCAATTAGAGACATCAATCATTGGCCAACAATCTGCAGCACTGTGGAGAGATTGAGACCTACTATAAAAAAGATACAAGTTAAATGGGAAAAGCCTCCCGTTGGAAGGCTAAAGGTTAACACGGACGGAAGTTACCTTGTTGACAACGACAACGCAAGAATTGGAGGTATTATGAGAGATCACCAGGGAGAATTAATTATGGCCTTTGCCGTCTCAATTCAATGCAATAACATTAATAGCGCAGAGGCCCTTGCAGCCGAGTTTGCAGTGAAATGGTGTTATCACCAAGGGTATACTGACTTCATCCTAAAACTCGATTCAATGATGATTGTTGATATGGTTACTAATCATGACTCCAACAATAGGAAACTGAAACACATCATCGATAAGATGCTAAAGATTAAGAATGCGACAAACTTTGAAGTGAAGCACTACTATCGGGAGTGCAATCAAGTAGCTGATAGTTTCACCAAACTAGCCTCGATCACCGACCAAAATCAAGTTGTATATTCCTATTTTGATTTACACAGAACCTCTAAAGGCCCCTTTCAACTTGATAAGTGGCAAATGCCTTATATTCGATCCAAATTTGACAAGGCTAACTTTTATGTTAGCTAGGTGGTAATTTTGCAAGAAGCTTGGCTATTTTTAGCCTCTTCTGTCTTATTCAATGGTGATGTGATCACTACAAAATATGTTGTATTTGAGGTCAGGCCCAGCCCCCCTCTATATCATTTTGCTTAATACAACACTGCCCAGGGATAAGACTGGGGAGAGTTGGCAAAATAGCCAATCTCCCAACTTAATTGAACATTAAGACAAAAGTCTTGAATAATTTGTGGTATACCCACTATTAAAGACATCATCCACATGCCCTAATTGTCACATACAAAAGACCTCACTAAGTTTTCTTATCTCCACTTTGGTCCGCCCCTTCTTTTCCAACTAATTTGGAATAATATATATCTATTTGTTGGGTTCTGAAAGAGTGATTAGGGCGTCATGCGGAAGCTTACAATTGCAAATCATATGATTGATAAATTAGATGACAAAAACTTATACTAAAAACTAATATTATTATATGAAAACTAATATAAAGAAAAATATTAAAATTGTTGAGAGATTAAATCTCCTCATAAACAAAACTCACTAAACGACTACATTGTGGATTCTATTGTGTTATTGTTATTGTGTTAGAAGAAACAAACCTATATTTATAGAGTCCTAAAACCTTTCCTACTAGAAAAGGAGTCCTAAAAGAAGAGAATAAACCAAATATAAAATAATATTATTTTTCCTTTCAAGAAAAGTAAAACATTTATGGTAATGTTTGTTTTTTTTTTTCTTTAAGGAAAAAAATAAAATCTTAAATTAATAGTAAGAAAATCAGGGCAAAACCCTAACAAATCTCCCCTTTTGGCTGGATTTTCTTGACAAAGCTTGATCTGTCTTCTTCATTGCATGATAATCTTGTTCTTCACAAAATCTTCATCACCATTGCTTGCCATGGTTTAAAAATAAAGTTTAAAATATATGGGTTTAAAATATTTTATTTTTATTCTTAAAAAGTGCAGCAACAGGAATGTTGAAAATATGGTTGAAACTTCTTATCCACATGTAGCTTGACAAAAAGTCTTCATTATCATCAAATTTGTTGCAAATTGATTTGAAGCCACTTGAACCTGTCGTCAATCTTGTTCAACCATTGGATCATTGAACCATGTGCTCTGATACCACTTGTTGGGTTCTGAAGGAGTGATTAGGGCGTCATGCGGAAGCTTACAATTGCAAATCATATGATTGATAAATTAGATGACAAAAACTTATACTAAAAACTAATATTATTATATGAAAACTAATATAAAGAAAAATATTAAAATTGTTGAGAGATTAAATCTCCTCATAAACAAAACTCACTAAACGACTACATTGTGGATTCTATTGTGTTATTGTTATTGTGTTAGAAGAAACAAACCTATATTTATAGAGTCCTAAAACTTTTCCTACTAGAAAAGGAGTCCTAAAAGGAGAGAATAAACCAAATATAAAATAATATTATATTTTCCTTTCAAGAAAAGTAAAACATTTATGGTAATGTTTTGTTTTTTTTTTTCTTTAAGGAAAAAATAAATCTTAAATTATGGTAAGAAAATCAGGGCAAAACCCTAACACTATTTGCATTTGTTAAAAGTTATATTAGAAAAAAATAAAAAAGCCAAACGAGAAAGAAGAGCAGCTAGTTTTTGTTGCTGTCAAAACTGACGATTTCGGTGAGTTTTTCAGCCAAAATATCCATTTTCAAGGTAAAATCATCACCATCTCCTACTCCATAGTCATGTTTACTCCATTTTCTTTCAAAAACCAAGCTTCAAAATGATTTTCCAGCCGTTTTAGAAATTTGAAAAATCTTCCATAATAAACACTTGATAACTCATTATAGATACATTTTAGTAGTTTAAAAGCATTAAAAATCTGTTTCGCCATTGCAGGAACTGCATTTTGAACCACGATCTCATTCAGTCACGTTTCTGTACGGATGTTGTACTTCATCGATTGTTAATGACTGATACTGTAATCTAGTATCTATCTTTATAGTCTATAATGACAGTAGCTGAATTGTTGTTGCTAGTGATGATTATATGGGAGTATGGGAGGAGACTTCCAAAAGTTGGAATTGGAAATCTTTTAGTAAGACGACAGTGCCTATTGCGTTGCATCACAATGGTTCATATGACGATATGATTACAAGCGTAATTGAGGTCGGTGAGTTAACTTGCGAGCCAAATGACTTGGTGATTAGCTATCAAATAATATGAGGGAAAAAATACATCCCACATTCATAAAAAATGATAGGCACGTGAGCTTGTACATGTTAGATATTGGTATTGATGACTATAGGCCTACATTGAGGATAAACGTTAATGTGAGGCCTCAAATTGAAACAACGAATTCATTTAACGACGATAATGATTCGATTGGAAATGAAAGATTGGGTGATCATTCAAAGGAGAGCTTGGGTGATAATTCAAATGAGAGTTTGGGTGATCATTCAATGAATATACATGATGACCCAACTAATATGGCAAATCAGCCAGTAGATGTGGAAGATCCAGAACCTGAATGTTGTGAAGAAATGCTAGTACAAAAAGAATTGGGATCACAATCCAACAATTCCTTCTCCGATGGAACTAATTTATGTGTTAACCAAACTTTTAGTAACAAGAATGAGTTGCAATTGTTATTAGCCGAAGCGGCGGCAAAAAAAGTCTTTTGATTTTACTACTGTGAAGAGTTGTACTAAATACTTAAAGGTGAAATGTGTATCTCGCAATTGTGCATGGATGTTTCGGACTAGGAAATATGAGTGTTCGAATAGATTTCGTATCTATAAGTACATTGGCGAACATAGTTGTGGCGTTGAACATGCCAATAGTAGCCATAGAAAAAATTCAATCAAAGTCATTGCTTCACTTTGTGTAAATATGTATCGTGATGGCAAGGGTCCAAATGTTAAAGAGATTCAAAGAGCTATGTTTAATTCTTTTGATTGTAGTCCAAGCTATTGGAAATGTTGGAATGGTGGTGTGGTTGCTAAGGAAATGGTTCGAGGGACAGCGGAGAACAACTCTAGAAGAGCGTTAGTGTCACGACCCGGGAGCACCCCCTAGTCGTAACCGGCGTACTCGACCACGAAGAGGTCTAATACAAGCCTCTTAGCATTCATTCATCGCATATACACTAAAAACCATAAGGAATTAAAAACTTTCTTTACAAAGAAGACATTTCATTAAAAATAGCAAGCGGAAGACTTTCTAGACTTTATACATGATGTCTCAAAACCATCTAATACTTTAGAGTACAAA
>NW_006239149.1:59899-63085 GCF_000226075.1 Solanum tuberosum | reverse complement strand
TCACTGATTTCCCACACTTAACCAAATTTCCAGATTCTGAATTTTTCCAAAAGTGACTACTTCCAATTTCAAGCTTCTTCTTATTCATTTTAAATTGTCAGAGTTACACAATTAAAACGAAATTACATATAAACCCCTCATAGAACCTCATTATAAAGTCAACACAAAGTCATAGGCTCTTGCTTAACCTATCATTTTCCGAGTCGTTACAGTTAGTACACCAAAAACAATTTTCAATGGCAAATAATCAATGATAATGACTTAATTATTGCTAAATATATATTTTTAGTGGTAATTAACACTTTTTGTAAATGTCCTTAAAGCCTGTAGCGACATTAAATCTAATGATAATTAATTAATATCTATAAATTTTTTAGCATTCTTTATTAATATGTATATTTCTCTTTCATTCTTGCAAAAGCCATAATGACTAATTTCATCCCAAATAAAATACGAGAGTTTAGCAATCAGAAATTCAAAGCCAAACTACTTGTATCTTTAAAAATATAGATATAAGACCTATGACAATCAAAAACTCAACACAAAACAAAACCACCCGTATCTTTAATTTTTTATTTATTAAATATAAAAATACACACGCCGGAGGAAAATAGATGAAGAAATTAAAAAGAACCACACATACTCCATAACAATAATTTAAAAAAAAAAAACACAAAAACATAATGTTGCTTTATTTCTAGCTGTAGCCTGCAGTATCCATGCATCTGACTGAGTCCTATTACTTCTTCACAAGCCACACCTCCTTTCTTTCTTTGAATCCCATAGCAAGAAAGTTGAAGGCCCTGATCATAAGCAAGATAGAGTACATATTAAACAACATGAATAAATGAAGTTATCAGCATGTAAAGATAGTACCTTTTTTATATACTATAGAAATAATTTAACTTAAGCTTTTTTTATTTTTATTTTAAAAAAAATTCAAAGCGGAGGAAATTAATGGGTTAAACGAGTGGGTTTCAAAAAAATTGATATCTAAAATTTGGGGTGAATCATTTGTTTTCGGGCTTGCCACATTTTCTTTCGTTAAAATTTAGGGTAAATTTTTAAGATGGATATATTTGGATAAAAAATATAACTGAAGGATATATATAGTATTTCTAATGGCATAAGGCATGAGCGACTCAAATACATCAGTGGCCTAAAGTCATATTCGAATGAAGGCCTAAATTTTAATAATTTTTTGATAAAGTATACTATAGCATTTTTATTTAATTTTTTTTTGAGACATAATATTCTAAATTGTTCAAACTTGTAATTACTTATTTTTTTCCATTTGTACGGAAATTTTAGAATCAATAATTTTTCAAAACTAAGGGCAACTGCCTTTTCTTTTAGCTGTAGAGCCGCTGCCCCTTTGGTATTTGGCCCTTCACCGTTTCAAAATTGAAATGTGATAAAAGTTGGTACTTTTTTCATAAGAAAGTACCTCAAACGAGAGAGTTCGAGACCTCGTTGAGGACGAACCACACGGATGGTTGATCCCTCTTCATCAGTGAAACCATCAACGATGATCTTTGGGTAATGCACAAAGGTTTGCGGCGTCAAGCGCTGAACTAATTTCCCA
Source organism: Solanum tuberosum (assembly GCF_000226075.1). Classification (NCBI taxonomy): domain Eukaryota; kingdom Viridiplantae; phylum Streptophyta; class Magnoliopsida; order Solanales; family Solanaceae; genus Solanum; species Solanum tuberosum. Next base: position 61,500 of record NW_006239149.1, on the reverse strand, counting down.
TTTATATGAACCTCTACGGTAGAGGGTCTCCCAAAGGACTTGTTGCGGGCAAAAAACGTATGCGCCGCCATAACCTTTGTGCTGAAGGGGTCTACTCTGATCACAAGGCTGTGGCGGCCTGGCAGTGCATAGAGGAAATTCTCTTTCAGATAGACGGGAATTTCTCCCCTGTTTTCTACCTGAACGATCACTTCAAAAAGATTAATCATCATCATGTTTAATACTCCACTAGGATCTTCTGTCTAGAAAAGTGCAGCTCGCGCGGTGAACTAAGTTTTGCTATGAGTAGCGGAGTTCAGGAAAAGGTGGGTTTATTATACACAATCTTATATCTATTTTACAACTTTTTGAATGGTGACCTTATTGGAATGTGTGGTGAAATTGATTGATGTTAGCCGTTGGTGTTGTTGATGGTAGTGGCTGAAGAATGTGTTGCGGTACTTAATGATGTGTTTGTGGTAGTTGATGCTGGTACTAGTTATGATGATGGAGGGTAGTGGTTGATAATAGTGATGGAGGTGACGACAGTAATGGTGGGACTGAAGAATGTATAGTAATAGTTAGAGGTGGTGCTAGTTGTGATGGCGAAGTTTGTTGGTGGTGGAAATTGATCGTGGTAGAGGTTGATAGTGATAGTAGAGGTGGCAGTGGCAACAAAGATGGGGTGATGGTGATGGTAGTAGTGATGGCAAATGTGGCTGGTTAGTGGTGGTAGCCGGTGATGGTGCCTGGTGGATATGATCTACACAAAATACTACTTAAATGTTTAAATATAATGAAAATAAATATACTTAATGGTCTAAAGTCTCAACCATTCGTATTCAGATTTTCATTAATTACATGCAAATAACTAATAAGACCTAAACAAAATATAGTTTTGGAAGATAAAAAAAAAAAACTCTATAAATATTAGTACACAATTAATGCGAGGAGGGCATAATGCATATTCTAATAAAAACAAAAATACAACACACAGGCCGACACATATACCCAGCACCACAATATCCGATTGGGGAGTAAGATCAAAATTAGAGAAATTGATAGAAAAGCAAGGATATGAACTCATGTAAGTAGGAAATGGGTGTTGAAGTACTTGATCTTATATAAAGGTGAGATGAGTGCTTTTAACTTGATCTTATATAAAGTATCTACTGTGGAGGGATAAGGGTGTTGAACAACTAATACATACAAATATTATTCTTTTAGTCGTATTCAGTATATCAAATTGTGTGATAATACATGAATGGATTTATATATAAGAAAATTTCTGATGTAACATCTTGTGCGTGTTCTGTGTTTTTTTAACAGCAAGCAGCAACCGGACGCTACCTGGAGAATTAATATTTGACTATGATACCTTTCAGCTTAACAAGTGTGGATTTAGGAAAAAAGCGTGAGGAAGCAAACAGCTTTTTAACATAAACTATTATTTAATTTAGCCTTATTTAATATTTATATCCTCTAATTTATATATATTATTTTATTATATATATATATCATACTTTAGAAGTGGTGGTTCCTCAACTACTACCAAACCAATCAAAAATTGCCACGTGGGGCTAATTAATATTTCTTTCTTTTATATAATATTTTCTATTTCT
>NW_006239149.1:59239-59727 GCF_000226075.1 Solanum tuberosum | reverse complement strand
TTCATCATCATCATCATCATACTATATAAGTGGTGGTTCCCTTGGACTACCAAGGGTATTCCCGTCATTTCCTTCCTTAAAAGAGCTCCTACCATACTTATTTTTTCATCATACTATATAAGTAGCGGTTCCCTTGGACTACCAACTTACTATATATCATCATCATACTTCATACTATATATATATATTTTTTCATCATACTATATAAGTAGCGGTTCCCTTGGACTACCAACTTACTATATATCATCATCATACTTCATACTATATATATATATTTTTTCATCATACTATATAAGTAGCGGTTCCCTTGGACTACCAACTTACTATATATCATCATCATACTTCATACTATATATATATATTTTTTCATCATACTATATAAGTAGCGGTTCCCTTGGACTACCAACTTACTATATATCATCATCATACTTCATACTATATATATATATTTTTTCATCATACTATATAAGTAGCGGTTCCCTTGTACT
>NW_006239149.1:45052-59096 GCF_000226075.1 Solanum tuberosum | reverse complement strand
TATCATCATCATACTATATAAGTGGTGGTTCCCTTGGACTACCAAGGGTATTTCCGTCATTTCATCATCATCATCATACTATATAAGTGGTGGTTCCCTTGGACTACCAAGGGTATTTCCGTCATTTCATCATCATCATCATACTATATAAGTGGTGGTTCCCTTGGACTACCAAGGGTATTTCCGTCATTTCATCATCATCATCATACTATATAAGTGGTGGTTCCCTTGGACTACCAAGGGTATTTCCGTCATTTCATCATCATCATCATACTATATAAGTGGTGGTTCCCTTGGACTACCAAGGGTATTTCCGTCATTTCATCATCATCATCATACTATATAAGTGGTGGTTCCCTTGGACTACCAAGGGTATTCCTGTCATTTTCTTCCTTAAAAGAGCTCCTCAAATACTACCAAACCAATCAAAAATGGCCACGTAGGGCAAATTAATATTTCTTTCTTTTAGCACTTTTTTTTGCTTCTTCACACGTGTTATTGTGGCAGACTGCATGTCATCATCATCATCATACTTCATCATCATCATCATACTTCATACTTCTCCTTAAAAGAGCTCCTCAAATACTACCAAACCAATCAAAAATGGCCACGTAGGGCAAATTAATATTTCTTTCTTTTAGCACTTTTTTTTTGCTCTCAAATACTACCAAACCAATCAAAAATGGCCACGTAGGGCAAATTAATATTTCTTTCTTTTAGCACTTTTTTTTTGCTCTCAAATACTACCAAACCAATCAAAAATGGCCACGTAGGGCAAATTAATATTTCTTTCTTTTAGCACTTTTTTTTTGCTCTCAAATACTACCAAACCAATCAAAAATGGCCACGTAGGGCAAATTAATATTTCTTTCTTTTAGCACTTTTTTTTTGCTCTCAAATACTACCAAACCAATCAAAAATGGCCACGTAGGGCAAATTAATATTTCTTTCTTTTAGCACTTTTTTTTTCACGTCTTTCTATATAACTATTTTTATCCCCACAATATGCCCGTGCCTTGCACGGGCACCCTTATCTAGTATTATATAGAAGCATGATGACGAGGACGACCAAGGGTATACTTGTCATTTCACACTAATAAAAATACTCCACTTAATTCTCGAAGTAACCATTTCTGTACTTTCTCTTTCACCGACATATACAACTCAAACCTCCATATTTTTGGCTTCCAAGCCTAATTTCTGCAATTTCAAGTTTATTTTTGTAGTTCTCTTGTCTTCTCAACAAGATCTTCCAAATTCGGTAAGCTATTCTCCCATTTTTTAGTTCTTCTGCGAAACAAAACAGAGAACTCCTTCAATTCTCCTTCTTAAAACTTTCAATAAAACTTTTAGCTCTCTTTTACAATTTAAGGTACGATTCTCTCTCAATTTTTGCTCAAATCTGCTTCTTTTTACACTTAAATAGTTTGCACAAAGAAAAATGGTAATTACGTCGTCACATAGTTAAGACCGACTCAGTATGAGTGTTCCAGAAACGAAGAACTCTCTATTCCCATGGTAAAGGCTTGAGTTCTTTTGGTTCCAGAAATGTCATACTGAGAATCGACTCAAAAGATTGCTCTCATCTTCTCATATGTTGCGATTCCAGGTCAGTTCTCTCAATCTTTGCCCTTATGGTTCTCAATCTCAAAGCTTTCAAAAAATTATTCTTTCAGTTCTCATCCTTTTAACTGTTGGGTATTCCAAATCAATTAAGATCCTGATTAAAGTAACAGTTAAGGTAAATATTCATGACATTGGGTATATTCCTTCTTCCTTTTTACTGTTGGGTATTCCAAATCAATTAAGATTCTGATTAAAGTAACAGTTAAGGTAAGTTGTATGTTCAGATTTTTCATTCTTCATTGAGTTGAAGATATAATCACTAATAAATTGAACTTCTTTGCATGTCCGTCTTCTCGAAATGCTTGCAGACTTTCTTTTCTATCCTCCCCTTCTTTCAATTGAGTGTAGTGCAATAATGTTCATATTACATGAAGTTCTCATTGTGATTTACGCTTTATTTTGAAGAAAGTAAATAAAAAATCAAGGTTGAAATAGTAGCTTGAAATGGTAGAACATACTTATACTACCTTAGAACACTAAGACATTTAAGTTAATAAAGGCATAGATGTCTGGGAAACATCCATCAGTTTAGCACCTCTAATAGTGTTCTTCCGATATACTTTTTGGTTTACCATCTCATTTATGGTTTGTCAAGATGCTAAATAAAGAGACAAAACGATCTGAAAAATTGCAATACAATTGATGATCAGTGTTATATCCTTGAGAAACTATTACAAAACATTGCCAAAGGCATTTTATATTTCATGGACCATATTTCCTGCTTCACCGCCAATAACGCTAGAATGTATGAAAAGCAGACAGAGACGGTCTTATATTCTTGAAATTTCTGGTAGAAGAGTTAGAGAGCCTCGGAGAACTTGCTCCGACGTGCGCATCAATTCTTTAATAGCTTTGGGTTTTCAATAGTTCTTTCTCGTGATTTATTAAATGTTCATATTGCTCCATCGAGGTTCAAATTTCTGTTTCAGTTGGTTGAATGAACCCTGACCTACTTTGTGTTAGCTATCTACACTAACACACCTCTGAAAAATTAAATACAGAACCCACAGGCAACACCAACATGCTCATTGACGTTTGATGTACTGTTTATTGTAGCCACATCAAATTTAAAACTCTTTGTGTATGTCGTTCCTGGAAGCTAGCAATATCTTTTGATGACATACTATCCTAAATTACCCCTACATTTATACAGTTTGCTATTGGAAGTCACTAGGAACAAAATATTAACATAATACAGTCAATCTGCTGCAATAATCTGCTACAAGAAACTGATGGCACAAGGCATAAATTGGAGGATTTAAACGCGAGGAAACTAAGATTACTAGCTGAAGTTCGGTAAGTTTGTTCAACTTTATCAAAAGGGTTTCATATACTTGACATAATTTTATTTTTTTAAGCATTCTTGAATTCAATATTTTGTCTTAGACTTCAAAATAATATATCTTGGATAATGGATTATGGAACTAAGGGAAAAGAATTTTGCTGGTCATTATTTTGGAGTTCTATGTTCAGATTTTTCATTCTTCATTGAGTTGAAGATATAACCACTAATAAATTGAACTTCTTTGCATGTCCGTTTTCTCGAAATGCTTGCAGACTTTCTTTTCTATCCTCCCCTTCTTTCAAATTTAACAAAAAGAACTTTCTTTTTTGTTCATTAGCATACAAGCACTTTGCTCTAGGACGCCCATAAATTAGAATGTGCTTAAAATATTTTACTCTTGATATTTTGCATAAACAAAGGTCATTTGTATTTCATGTAGATGAGTGCCAATCTAGCTACTATGGAAAGGATTACTTGAGAAGAGGAAGTTGTTTGAGTGTCCACATAGAAACCAACATATTGTGTGTGAAATATGTGGGACCAAGTGGCATCTTCGCACAGATAAAGGGGCCTACTTCGGATAGAATGAAATGTGAGTTCCAGGATTATCAACAAACTTTAGTTGAAGTTTCTTTTTGTTAAAAGCAACAGTTTATTTCATGAATCTAGAAAGCCATATCACAAACTCATTACAAGTTCAAGGAGAAATTCATAGATAGCTAGCCACAGTTTTAAACCTTAAGGATATCATTGTATCAAGTTGTTGCTAAGAATAGATTACTATATTAATTAAAAAAATAAGTTGACAGTCTTTTCGACCTCAGTTTGTCGGTAATTAAAAAGCACAGATAAAGATAGTTTATTCAGAAAAGGTTGAATCCTTTTCTCTCTGATTCAGTGGCAATGATTAAGAATAATTTTTTGACGGTCAGATTAGCATAAAATATCTATTTTGTTTTCTGTTCTTCTGCAGTTTTGTCATCTGGCTCTCTTACATTCTCCAAGATCCAGGCTTACTCCGGTGAGTGTTGGTTTGATTTTTGAAGTTCTTGCCTAATAATATCTATAGGTGTAGATATATGTGTTGTATAGATGTAATCTCTATTACTGTATTAATCATTTGAAGGAAATTTTGGCACATTTGATGCAACAGAAGAGGAAACAGTTGACAGAGATATCATCAAATGTTTTCAACGAGAAGTGTGTGACAGGTCCACTTGAGTTTAGTTCCAGCAAAAACAGTGAAAATGTGTGTTAGATGTGGTATTTGACAGTGTCGGCTTTCTTCAATGAAGAAAAGAGTTCACAACAGAGGATGGTAGTAATATGGCCAAGCCTTGACGCCAATGAGCTCTTCAACCTTCGTCATTGGTCGGTTCTTTGCTTCTTTCTTTATTGATCATCTTCGTCGTGACTTTAATTTCTCCAATTTTGGGTCTCGCGAGTATGATTAAAATAGAAGAGTAATTTTAACACTCCAATAATCCACATATTTAGGTAATACACAGAGGTGAGTTAACTATTACAAATTTTTTGATATAGTTTATTTTAAGGATTGTTTACAAGCTTTGTTTGTGTGTATTACATGGTATAGAATATTTTCTAATGTGTCTTCCTATATAAGTATAGGAAGCTTTGTTGGATGATCGAATAGCTAACAATTAGAAACTATAGAGAAGATACCAATGAAAAATGATTTCGTTTTATGTTATCTATATTTTAAAAAGTGATTTCAACTTTAAAATATTGTCTCATTGGCGAAGGAAAAGAGAGAAATTAACATGGATGCATTTTAAGAATATAATGCAGAAACCCATGAACCAATTTTATTCATACTTTTAAACTTAGTAGAAATTTGTCATTATTATGTTTAAGGGGCAACACTTATTAAAAGTTTTGATACATTTTAAACTCCAATCTAGATTTTTCAAATGATATTATAAAAGATACATCAAATGAGCAACGGATGCAACAAAGATTCTTGATAATACGTCTAAAATAACTGTAGTCTCTCTTTGATGCTCTACAACTATAAGCTAATTATTTTACTTCTCCGAATTTGATTTTATTATTTAAATTAGTTGAGTTGATAATGAGGGTTAATGTATGGATTCACGCTCCATACACTTGCTATTTGAATTTGTTCCTTAACCAACATGGCCTCATCTCTTTGATATCATAGGAAGTATAGCAACTAACTACATTCAACTTAGTGACAGATTATATATGTCGTTGGGTCATTTGAATTGCATTGAGATAATGCCAGTGAATTCTGTTTTACATGATTTCAAAATTACTAACGGATATAACTCTGCAAGCTTTAGGAGATGCCCTTTGATGTGAAGACTCATACTTACACAAATATGACATAATCTTTTTTTTCACGAGTTAGTAGTAAGGTTTGCTTACATTTTACCCTTCTCACTGGGTATGTTGTTGGCCTCCTCTTCTTTCGAAGAATCTGGAGGAACTGAATTCATGTGTACTGTAAATACAAGAAGTGAAATTGTTGGTGTGCCCAAATGCACATATCCAATCAAATACATGTATTGATAGTATAGGTGCAACTGATCTTTGCTTCTTAAGCAGTCTCTTGTCTATTTTTTTTATTATAAGAAAAATTATATATCTCGATTCATTTTTATGATGGAAGTTAGACATTTCTGAGAATTTCTTTTCTGAGAAGCACTGAGTTCATGAAAATATAATTTGGTTACTTTAGAGGTAATATTTGAATTAATTTCATTTAGTTACTTTAGAGTTAATATTTGAATTGTAGTAGTAGTATTTGTAGCTATAATCAACAGAACTCTGCGCTAAAAATCGGAAGTTGCTTCTAAAAAAAAAAATTATTGAAAAAACTTTAGTATGAATAAGACATAATTGACCTCAAATAATTTGAGATTGTACTTGGTCATTTTTTATGTACATTTGAGGCTGATATTTAATGGAAAGACAAAATAAATGTTATTTTTGTTTGAATTGATTGAACCTCGACTCTCTAGAATTATTAGAATATTGATATTTCATCCTCATTTTCAAATGTAACAGATAATTTTGATCAAAAGCATATATCTGTTGATTTATAAATAGTATATATAAATGTAATTAGTACTCTCATATGTATAATGTTCAACGACGTAAATATTTCACTTTAAAAACAATATTCAATAGAATGGTATTCACAAAATATATAGATAACACGTTTGACTACTATATTACAAAATATATATTATGTTCAAGATAATAGTATTTTTATTTTTATAATGGTGTCTGTATGTAATTGTCTCATTTACATTAATCAATTTTAGATCATGAATAAGATTACACGTTGGGCCCGTGCTTAGCTCGGGCAATAGTTATCTAGTATATATATAAGAGAATGACAAAACGGTGATGTGATGTGGTGTTCTCTATTATCATTTTTCTTTTTTCTCCTTTTTTTTGATTCTTTCTCAATTATAAGTATTATTTTTAAAAGTCATTTTTATAACTCACACTTTTTTATCTTCATAAATTATACTTTTAATTAGTATTAATAATGTTCATAACTTACAATCATTTCATATACCTAGCCCCTAATTATTCAATTTTACATTAAATTAAAATATTCGATGCCTTCCTTTCTTGCTTTGGAGAGAAATGACATTAAAATGTTTGCGTCAATATGCTTAAGATGTCAGAATTGTTAAAGTTCCTTTTAGCTTTATGTATTCTATTGTTGGAATAGCTTTTCGTTGATGATTTTTAAGAATTTTTTTTTCTTTTGTTAATTTCATTAGAACTTTTGTTACGTTGTATGTAGTCTAATTTATTGAACGATTTTTTTATTTTTCCTTTCGTTAATATCATTAGAGTTTTTGTTGTAGATGAAGATCGACACCACATATAATATATTCAGAGAATATATTATGATGGTAGCAACTTATGCAAGAGGAATAACATATTTAATGAAATTCCATAAAGTGAGAATGGTAGCAACTTACGCCAATTTTTGTTTAAGCAGATATCTCTGTTGGGATATATATACTATTAACCATATGTTTAGATATAATATTTATTACAGAATAATTATTTATTCAGTTTTAATAGATCATATATTCGTTTATGGTGTCTGTTTACTTATATAGTAGATAATTTAGTGTATCAAATTTTAGCTTATACACAAATGATTAAATCATCGGTTCTTATAAGTATAAAGTTTTTTGTTCACAATCTAGGATGGAAATTGGACATGTCATCGGTACGATTGTAGCATAAGATTATATATAATTTATCTTGATTATGGGAACGATATAGTTTCAACTTCTTGTGCTAGTGCATTTTGTATGTATTGAACGGGACCGAGTAAAGATAGTAGTTTTAGACTGACTGACAAAAGCATACTGTTAAATGTACTTATTCTCTTAATCCTAATATAACTATTATGATCTGTATATAAATTATCGTTTTGATTTATTAAAAGGTGAGATTCTATGATGGGTCAATATGCCTAGTAGATGGGATGATAATAAGATATATTGGTGAAATAATAAGTTAGTTGATAGAATCCATGTCTCGATATAGAGATTGATTGCAAGTGGATTTATGAATCCGACATATGAAATAAGTTAAGCAGTGCTCTAAAGGAAATTAATCATTGCATTAAATTCGTAAGTAATTTGATTTATTGATTAGTATCTATAATCTTAAAATGGGGAATCACATAAGTGTTTAATGGAGAATTTTGAAATATAAATAGAGGAGTGCAATTACGAATTTCTAGTAGAATGATTTGTAATTTATTATGGTAAAAATAATTCAAATTAATTATTTAGAATTATTTCCATAATAGGAAGCCTTAGTAATTAATTCAGTGGTCCCTACAATACCCATATTTAACTAAAACTCAAATTCTATTTCTAGGGGGAAAAAAGGGAGACATACGTTGGTTTTCTTTAAAGAGAAACCTAACGTGTAATGTTTGGTCAAAAAGAAAAAAACTTGTGTTTCTGGTTCTCCTCTTTGGAATGGGAAGAGATCTGTATAATTAGGGATTCTTCTAACCCTAGAAAGTATAAGTTTTCTATACAATACTTGCCGACCCAAGTATTGAGAGAGTTCAGATGAGAATGTGGGATCACTGTAGAAGACCATAGTTGTTGTCTATCTTGTGAATTTGCTTGAAGGTTCGTCTAACTTGTGGATTCGCTTGAAGGTATCTGCTCACGCGGTAATCCATTAAATTTCAGCAAGTGGAAGAACTCAAGATGAAAAATTTGTATTTGATAGTGGTATATATTGATTTAGCTACAACTCTTCATATTCTTTAATGTAAGATTAAAAGGGAGAAAACTTTGATTCATGTACTTATTTAAAATTCTAGAAATCCTAATTGCCTCTTGTTCTTCCACATTCCCTTTCTAATAAATAACTTACAATTCAAAATATAATTAAAATAATATTATTTAATTAATTAGATGTTTAATTTAGTCTAGGAATAAAATGGTAATCCAACTTTGGAGCTTCCCACTTTTAGTAAGATATGATAATATATGTTATGTGTTTGGAATTTTTTTAAATGTAGACTTAAGATATGCATATATTCTATTATTTCCCATACCCCACTTGTTATTATACTCAATATGTTGTTGTTTTATCCTAAAATATAGAATAATAAATATAAGTTTAACATAACACATTGATAACTGAATTGTGGAGTGGTTAATAATTCTGAATTTTTTTTGAATATTATAAGTAAAGAGATCAAAATTGCACAATTACACATTTCAGGTAACTGAAAGATATTCTTAATCAATAAGCACTAAAATTAAAATTTATCAAATTTTAGGGATTCAATTCCTCTCTGATTTGTTTGAAAATACTTCACTTCATCTTGATTATTTAGTATTCTGAAATAATATTGGAGCAATTAATTAGGTCCTCATCAATTCTTCAGTAATATGGAAAAGAAACGTGCCAATCACTTAGAATTGTTTATAGAATAGTGGTACGTAGTTGAAGTATATTATATCCATACTACTAATTCTTTGTTGTGAACTGTCAACATTTTGGCATGTCAAAACGAGTGCACCAATAAATTAAAATTGGATTATGAGAATACTTTTGGAAAAGAGAAGACCAAGTCTCCATGAGTTCAGCTTGCTATAGGTTGTGAAAAAACATGTATTAATTAATCGAGAATAGCTCGCAATATCTATTTCAAAATAAGTGATGCTTTAGCTTATTTATTTTGAAAATGATTAAAATTATTTCTAAACTATATAAAATAGACCACTTATACCCTTTGTTATATTTTAGGATCAAAAATACCCCGCCGTTATTCCAAAAGACCATAAATACCCTCAAGACCACTTATTCCGGAATTATAGTAATATTTTTTATCATATGTTAAGAGTGCGATAATAATTTTGAAACAACTAATCCCAAAATAAGTAATCTGACCGGAATAACTTTTTTTCCAACCAAACTTACGTACAGTTATTTATATGATCAGACTATCTGAGTTAGAGTTTCATATTTGGTGACAAGTTATTGCATGGACTTGTGAAATCGATGTGATGAACCTCTAGATTTTAACTGTAATAATATTTCTACTAAATAACACACGGTGTTCTTCTTCTCACCTTCTCCCGCATGAAGTTGTATTTCTACTAAATATATAAAAAAAATGATTGGACATTTCATACATAAATTGTGGATAAATCAATATTAAAAAATAGATAAAAATTAGGAAGAGGACCTAAAGTACACTAATATTATAAATATGAGAGATTATACTCCTTGTGAAAACCCAAAAATAACTTTAAGTCTTAATGCAAAGATGATAGACTATTTTGGGTTTTTTTCTAGTATAATTTCATTGCAAATCAGGAATATTCCAATGGCATATCATGACTTTATCCTTCATGTATAATTTTCACTATTGCCTTATACTAACTGCCATCTGGCCATCATTTCTTGCTTTTTAGAGAAAAAGAAGTATTCGTTCAGTAACACCCTTTTCTTTTTAGTTCGTTCCAAAAATAAATAAATTATTTTATTATAATTAGAAATAATTTAACTTTAAAATATTCTATTTAACCTTAATGAAATTCACACAAATATCTAAAAATTGTTTTAGATCAGAAGTTTCAAAATTCTTCCTTTTTATCTTGAATATCGTGTCAAGTCAAATGGTATCACATAAAATAGAACGGAGGAAGTATTTTTCATTTCTTATATAAATATACACGTATAGTGGATTAGTACATTCATTCTATCATCTCTTTTGTGAAGGAACAACATTTTATGAATCTCGATCCACACCAACATTTACATCCTATTACATCTCAATTCATTACATTCAAATTATTCCAAATAAGTTCAATTTGTAGTCTGGCGAAATGATTTTTTATTGTATTATATATCGTTGCTTCAATAAAAATTCATCTCATTCGATTCATCCTCACATGAACCAACAAAGAAGCCTTTATTATTTAGTACTTTAACACCTGATCATGATCCAACCGGCACCTCCATGGAGTTAGGGGTGTTTGTGGTTCGGTTGGATCGATCATCTGTGTGATTCATCCCCAACGACCTCTCGAGCTCTCTTGTCTAAGGTACTTTCTTATGAAAAATATTTGGACGGTTATACTTTCGATCTAAATATACTCCTCTTATTATACTTTGGTACAAAATTTGTCCGTCTCCAATTATAAATATCTTTTTTTTTTTTTGAAAAATAAAAATTTAAGTTAGATTATATATCTATCTATAGTATATAAAAAGGTACGAAGTATTACTTGATTTGTTCACGTTATTTTGTATATACTCCTATCTTGTGTATGATCAGGGCCTTTTAACTTTCTTGCTATAAAGAAAGGAAGGGAGTCTGGGCATGGATGCTGCAGTTAGGGGTGTTTGTAGTTCGGTTTGAATCGGTTATTGGTTAAAATCAAAATCAAAATCAAATCAATCTAGTCGGATTTTTAAATTTCTAAATCAAACCAAACCAAATGAAAAAAATAACCGTGGGTTTGGTTCAGTTTTATTTTTGTCTGAAAGTAAAAAAAAATTGAGGACATACATATCTCGATAGACACAAACACCTAGTACACGAACAATCCACATAAAAGCTATTGTCGGTTCAATTAAACAATTAAGCAATACTAGGCTTATTCTTATACGAACAAAGTGATTCAATTAAGAGAAAATGTGACTACTTTATATGAGGTATGGTAGGTAAAGACTTTGATGTACTTGGACTTAAGATTGTAATAATTAGGCTTAAATTTAAGTGTTGGGTTTGAGAAAATGGTAAAGTTAAACACTTAAAGTTAATTAAAATTTAAAAAAATATTTATATTTTATTTATGAATAATAAATAAATAATTATAAAATTTATATATCTAATTTATCGGTTCGATTTAATTATTTTTGCGGTTGTTTTTTAGTAAAATCAAAACCAAACCAAATAGTATCGATTTTTAAAATTTAAAACCAAATCAAATCAAATATAAATTTTTAATCGGTTAAATTCAAAATATATTTCAATTTGATTTTCTTAATCTAACCATGAACAACAGCTTGTAGCATATATGTAACTCATGCTTTATTTTTACTCGAGGTCTGTTAAATTTTTTTTTCAATAAAAACTATTGTTACGGAGGATGTGTGCTGTTATTTTTTTCTTCTTCTGTTTTCCTCCCGTATGTATTTTTATTTTTAAATAAAAGATACATGTGGTTTTATTTTGTTTTGAATTTCTGATTTTCATAAGTTTTTAAATTTACTTGGAATGGAATAATTAGTCAACTCTTGGAAGAATGAAAGGTGTTATTTATTTGGGATGGAATTAATCATTATGACTCTCGTAAGAATGAAAGTTGCTATTTTATCCCTTCAATAATAATTGTCTACTATACTATTTTGGGATGTCTAACAATATTTGTTCACTTTATGAAATCAATGGATAATTTTACACTTAGTTTCTAAAAATACCTTTATCATTAATTATAGTTATTTTCCTCTTACATTTTTTAAGACATTGTATTTATTATATTCAAAGGGAAATATAGTAAAATTACCCTTCTATTTATAGTTTTTTTAAGAGGTGTGCGAAGTCAATAGTAGACGACTATTGTTGGACAAAGAAAGAATTAATTTGGAATGAAATTGGTCATTATGACTCTTGCAAGAATGAAGTTGCTATTTATTTGGGATGGAATTAGTCATTACGACTCTTGCAAGAATGAAAGATGCTATTTATTTGGGATGGAATTAGTCATTACGACTCTTGCAAGAATGAAAGAAGCTATTTATTTGGAATGGAATTAGTCATTATGAGTCTCGCAAGAATGAAAGTTGTTATTTACTAAGTATTTGAGATGGAATTAGTCATTATGACTCTTGCAAGAATGAAAGTTGCTATTGACTATTTGGAATGGAATTAGTCATTATGACTCTTGCAAGAATAAAAGTTAGGAGTACTATTTTATTGAGATAGAATTAGTCATTACGATTCTCACAGAAATGAGAGTTATTATTTATTTGGGATAGAATTAGTTATTACGATTATTGCAAAATAAAAGTTGCTATTTACTATTTGGGATGGAATTAGTCATTATGACTCGCAAAAATAAAAGTTGCTATTTACGAAAAAATTTATCACGTGAGAGGCACACGTATTGTCAATTGTGTGAGGGCCTCTTTAGCTGTCATTTATATTGTGGGACCCATAATTTATCTATTTTCATTTAAATTTTTTTTCTCCTCCGATTTTAATCTTTTCTTTTATTTTTTTCTTTTTCACTTGTATTTTTTTTTCTGCTTGTGAACCCATAGCGTAATATTAATTTTGTAAAATCATAAACAAACTTTGGAAGTATCCCAAAGTATCTAATATATCTAATTTATCTGTATATCATTTATTTGAGAAAAAATTAAAGTAATATGTTAGAAAAATTTTAATTCAATTTTTTGGATGAGTTTGATAAAATTGAAGAGAGTAAAACCAAAAAAAAATAATTGATTTTTTATCAACAAAGTAAAAATTCATGTAGTCAACTAATTAAGCTACTAAAATTCAACTGACCTTATTTATTATACTTAAATACACAATTTAATTTTAATTATTTAAATTTTAGTCATTAATTTATTTTTGGAGTTTCAATCTTAATCACTCAATTCTTAATTGTTAAATGAGTATGTTTTTTTTGTTTATTTTATAACCACTTAATGTATTTGAATACTTAATATTTATAATAATATATTAATGATATTAAGCACCATCAATTATCTTTCTTCTTTTCCTAACTAGAAAACATATCCGCGCTTCGCGCGGTATATTAATCAATTTAGTAAAGTTTTTTTAAAATACAAATTTTGTTAAACAAATATGATGAAACTCTTCATGTTTATGCATACAAAAAAAAAACAATCTATATATATATTCATGAAATATAGATGAACGGTATTCTTTTTATTATTATATCTTCTTTAAAAAATGAAAAAATATATAAAAAGATTTCATTTTTAAATACAAATTTATGTATGTGATTCTAATAGTAGTAGGTCTGTTTCTTTTATTAGATAGTACAAAATATTTGTTTTCCGGAAATTTCTTTCACTAAAAATAAAACAATAAAATTTCATTAGGAATCAAATAACTAATCCAAACTCATTGAGATAATCCCTCTTGGCTTGTACTTGGGAACACCAGTGGCAAGCCTGATCGACTTTAAATATCTTATTTTTTCTTCGCAAATCAAATAACTAATCCAAACTCATTGAGATAATTCTTCTTGGCTTGTACTTGGGAACACCAGTGGCGAGCCCGATCGACTTTAAATCTCTTATGTTTTCTTCGCATATGTTTCTCACGAGGTGAGGACGTAGTCATCCTTCAATCTTTGTTCCTTTGCTTAAAAAAGGAGTCAAAATATCCTCTTTTCGATCATGTTCGTTCGACACATTTTCTGTACACATAAAATTTATAATAAACTCAAAATAGTAAAAAAATGAGGTAACACTACAATTATGCATAAGATATAAAGTAATAATGTAATATAAATATATACTTTCGGCTGAATATCACTCCACAATTCTAACATCTATAGTTAGAGGTATTTTTTTTTTTTTAAAATAAGA
>NW_006239149.1:24813-42896 GCF_000226075.1 Solanum tuberosum | reverse complement strand
ACTCCCTTTCCTTATTAATAACATGGTAAAATTACTCCCTTTCCTTATTAATATAACACGTAATTTCTTCAATTAAATATTGTTAAATAGTATTGGAATTATTCATTAACTGCAATAAATGCTAATAATAAAGAAAGAGAGTAATTTTTTATAAAAACTTTTTAACATAAATTGAAGAAAAAAATTCAAAATTCTGAGAAAATAGAGAAATAGTAATACTGGCCAATGAGCTATGCCACATCAGCGGACTTATTATCCAGCTTTATATATAGATATAGATTGTTAAATTCTCTACTTACTTGGCATCTATCAAATAATTATTGCTAATATTAATTTTTTGTTTCTTATGTCTAGTGTCTTTAAAACGTAAATGAAACTTTTATAGATTTATTTTATGCGGAAGGATTACAAAAATTAATAGAAAAAAAAATAGTCAACCAAATTAATTTGTGAAATACAAGCTAATAGTAGTATCAATATATTCGTTGCACTGAGAGATCGTAGGACTACAAAACAAGAGCTATAGAAACGTTGGTTTAAAAAATGCTCAGAGATGAAATGAAAAGAGCTTTTGCAAAGAAAAAAAAAAGTGCAAAAGAAAAAAGGACTAAAATTTGAGAAAATGAAAGTGTGAGAGAGAAAGTGCTACAACAAGGAAAAGGACCCACAAGTACAATTGTCAAAAGGAAATAGGGTCCTCACACAACTATTACTGGTTGTGTCTCAACCACCATAAATTTTTTTGCTATTTACTCTTTAGGATGAAATTAGTCATTACGATTCTTGCAGGAACGAAAGTTGCTAATTGTTTAAGGGTTAATTTATACATTGAACATTTTTGTAATATGACTTAGTTTCAAATATATTTGTATTGGTAAGGCAAAAAATTCTACCACAGATACCAAAAGATATCATAATACATCATGTATACAAAAGGTATCATGATATATCATGTATTCGAAATGTATTTGATACATTATGTATCGAAAGATATCATGATACATCATGTATTTGAAAAATATTATAACACATCATATAGCCTAAAGATATCATCATATATCATGTATCCAAAGTTGCAAAGTTAGTTTTGATCATTTTCGTATTTGTTATAGTGTTGTAAGGGCATACGTGAAAATATTTAGTTTCATTTTTATATCTGTTAATGTAACTTTTTTGGAAATTGATAGAGCTATGAAGTTTTACAATTCTATCGTAAATGAATAAC
Organism: Solanum tuberosum; assembly: GCF_000226075.1. Classification (NCBI taxonomy): domain Eukaryota; kingdom Viridiplantae; phylum Streptophyta; class Magnoliopsida; order Solanales; family Solanaceae; genus Solanum; species Solanum tuberosum. Next base: position 41,671 of record NW_006239149.1, on the reverse strand, counting down.
ATAAATTTCGTAAATCAAGAATTTATTTTTTTAATAATCTCTTTGAGTTGAAATTTAAATTATGATTACATTCAAATAATAGTATGGCAAAATGGATTTTTAGTAATAATATATTCTTGTTTCAATTAAGTTCATCTGAGATCAATTAAACTCATTCCATCATATCCTCACACGAACCAGCAAAAAAAACAAAAAGCTTCATTTTCGTGCAACTTCAGACAGTTGATCATCATCCTACCAGCACCGCCATGGAGTTGTTGCTGCTACACTCTCCGCACTATATAATTACCGCATCATCTTAGTCTTCAACTTTCAAATTTCTGAAAAATTGTTAGTTCCAATAAGCTAAGGTCACCGCTCAAAAAATTGTGAAATAAGTATAAGATTGAGTACATTAAACTCACCTTTTTCTGAACTCCACTGCTCATTAGGGAAAGCGCTGCACTTTTCTAGACACAAGATCCTAGTAATAAACATGATGATGAATCTTCTGGAGGTGGTCGTTCAAGTAGAAAACAGGGGCGACGTTCCCGTCTATCTGAAAGAGATTTTCCTTCATGTATTGCCAGGACGATACGGCCTTGTGATCAGAGTAGAACCCCTCAGCACAAAGGTTATCGCGGCGCATACATTTTTCGCCCGCAACAAGTCCTTCGGGAGGCCCTCTACCGTAGAGGTTCATATAAATGGGAAATTTATTCAGCGGTTGACGCCACATACCTTCGTACATTTCCCAAAGATCATCGTCCATGGTTTTACTGATGGAAAAGGATCAATCATCCACAACTAGCGTTGGAACTCTCTCGTTTGAGGTATGAAAAAAATAAAAGTTTTATTAACTATATATTATATCACAATCACATTTCAATTTAATTTGAAACGGTAAAGGGTCAAATACCAGGGGTGGCCTCTACAGCTAAAAGAAATGGCACTTGCCCTTAGGTCTCCGTATAGATTATAAATATTTTTTACAAAATTATTGAGTGTTATTTATAGAAAATGTAAAATTTTATTAAAAATGGCAAAAATTAAGTAATAGAAGTTTGACCAATTTGGAATACTATGTCTCAAGAAAAATTAAATGAATTTGCTATAATAAACTTCACTAAAAAATACATCGTATATATAAGTAAAATTATATTTTAAATGGTAAAATAAGACGTTGTGAACACCATTGAAACAATAAACGTTCTTAGCCCATTGGATTCTGGTCCTTACCCAAAGCTGGGGCGAACAGCATCCGTGCAAGTTTGATTCCCCAAAGCTACATTTTATTTTTATTTTCAAAAGAGCTATTAATTAATAAATCAGCTATTTTTCAATAATGCAAAACTAATATTATCTATTATAATAATCTTAAATTAAAGACCTACAACTTAAATTTTAAGGAAAAAAAAGTTTAGTAGCCAATGAAATTGTAAATCAATTTGACTTATGATTTTTTTCTTTTCATTAAATTTTTAAATAAAATTTAAAATTAATTATTTAATTTAAAGTTAATCAGATTTTTTTTTTCTTTTTACTATAAAACTATTAAAAGTGAAAAAGACTTCATATAAAATTTCTTTCAAAAAATCTCGTTTGATTCTAATCTTTATTTTCGATTTCTTGGTGAAATTTTCAGGTATAAATGTGATTTCATTCTAAACTGAATTTCTTTTTGTCCGTTCACTTCCTATTAAATAAACATGAACATCCAAGCTAAATATTATGTAGTTTGATTTTTACAATTTTGGTATATTTTTTAATTAAAAATAATAATTATTTATGTTACATAGTTTGATTTACAAAATTTTATAGCACCCATTCGTTAATTTTCTTTATTTACCTATACAATTTTTGGACACCCTTTATGAAATTTCTGGCTCCGCCATTACTCCTGCCCTCATTTACTCATTTTTTTATATATATATATTCGATCTTGTTTATGATCAGGGCTTTCAACTTTCTTGCTATGTGGTTCAAACAGAGGAAGGAGGTGTGGGTTGTGAAGAAGTAAGGTCTTGGTTAGATGAAGGAATACTGAGGCTACAGCTATCATATGAAATCATGCTTTATTTTATTCGAAGAAAGACGTTTCTATGTTTTTTTTTAATTAATGTTATGGAGGATGTGTGTGGTTCTTTTTAATTTCTCCATATTATTAAAAAGAAAATTAGAAGTTGTCTTGCCTATCTTCAAGGCTGTGTAGGGAGCTCTCTAAAGTAGGCAAAGAAGATAGGCCAAAAAAAGATAGGATTAAGACATGAGGTAGTAATTCCATTTTGATTCAAATTAATTCATACAGACACTCTCATTGTAATGATCTTAAAAATTTACGGAAGGTTTTAAATGATTATTCAGCCTAATTAAAAAGAAAAGAAGGGATTGTACTTTAATAAATATTAAATAAATTTATTTGAATTTAGACCTTTATAGTAATAGTATAAGTAGAAACAGATAAAGCAACAATTTTTTTTTAATTAACCAACCTGTAGATTTCACATTTACAAGAGGTGGATTTTTGTCCAAACCTCACTGAGATACAATGATGATGAATAGTTCATCCTTATGAAGAATATGGCCTATACTGGGCTTGATAGCAAAAGAGTTGATGAACAAAAAAAAAACTAGATAAAAAGGGCTAATCATGAATTAGATTGAGCAAGAATGTATGAGTTCGGAGTCAAAAGGGCAAGAAAATTAGTCAAAAATTTCAAAAGAGCAATAAAATTGAATTGAGAACCAACATTTAATTTAGACGGTAAGTTCGATGTGCCTTATAAGGTGCAAGGCTACGCAACATTACAAGGCGCAAGGCCCCTGCGCATCTTTATTTTTTTTTGGTTTATGTTTTAATTTTTTGATTTTTTAGTTAGTTTTTTCTTTTAATTTTTGTTTTTTATTTTGAAGTTGTTTCTATTTATTTTGCATGTGATTTTTAAATTGCTAAATCACATTTTTATTTTGAAGTTGTTCCTATTTTTATTTTTGTGATTGCTAAAAAAAATATAAAAATCACATGCAAGATAAATAGCAAATTATTGCCCTTTTTATATTTTTTGTAGCAAATATAAAATGATATTTTTCAAACTTGTATTAATAAAATCTTACCTAAAAAATCAGAATGAATAATTTGCTTAAAAAAAATATAAAAAGGCAATAATTTGCTATTTATTTTAAATTTTTACTATAAAATATATATTTTAGTTTTTCCTTTTAATTTTTGTTTTTTATTTTGAAGTTGTTCCTTTTTTTTCCAGGTGATTTTTATATTATTTTTAGCAAAAATTAAAAGAAAAAAATGAATAATTACTAATCCATGCATTACCAATCTCTGCATTACTAATCTCTACATTATGATGTTTGTACCAAACAACCCCTAAAAGGGAGTTTTTTTGTGTCTGTGTTCGCACGCGCTCTATTGAAGTTGACCCTGGTATGATCTTATACCGAAATTTAACTGCTAGAGAAGCTTTCAACTTAATTTTATGTTAGAGACTCTTTATGACCTTTATTCACATCCAATACACTTCCCGCACTTAATATTGTACTTTTACACCTAAGAGGTTTGAAGTGTTACAACAACTAATGAATATGATCAATATTTATATGAAAGAAACAACAGATCCCAATGATGATGAAATTGTAACTTATTGGGGTGCATATCAAAAACTTATGGGAAAGCTACTATGTCTGACCATAACCAGATGAGACCAGACATAGCCTATAGTGTGCAGACTCTGGTTCATTTCTTACAACAACCAAAGCAAAATTGACTTGGCTAATTGGCCTGATCAAAGATCTTGGAGTTCAAATATAACTACCAGTTAATATATTTTGGCTTCTAATCCAATTTATAATGAAAAAACTAATTAAGCACATAGAAATAAATTGCCATTTTATAAGGGAGAAAATTCAACGAGGATTAATGAAGATTGAGTACGTCTCAACTCATGATCAACCTATTGATGCCTTATCCAAGAGTCTTAACAGAGTATACTATGAATATCTAATGTCCAAACTTGGGTTTTCTAACATCGAGCTTTGCAGTACCAAGTTTGACGAGGAGAGAGTATAGATATACAGAATGTGTACACTGATATACATATGTAGTATACATCTTTAAGTGTGTATTAATAGTGAGCAGTTAAAAAGTAATTCACCCCTAAATTCTCGTTAAATTTAGGGGTGTTTTCAATCTTTCTCTCGGATTTTAATGAGACCACGCTCCTACAAGAGTTTGAGACCGACCATTTGATATACCATGTATTTAAGTTGAATTAGTAAAGTAGAGGAGTGTTTTTAAGACTGTTAATAATTTGAGAATGAAACTAATAAGTAATTCACGCCAAGTTTAAGAGTATTTTCAATACTTCTCCCATTTATTAATGAAAGAGATGATTTGCCTAAAGAATGAATAGTAGTACCTCATTAAGCATCGTTAACAATTAGCTAAAATATTGGATTGTGACTAACGAATGAGGAATATGTGATCGATGTGGAATAAAGAGTTGACATTGGGACAAAAACAACACTTTCAGTACGTAGGAGGAAAGCATGTTGGGAATAGTTTTCACAACTCTTCATGAAATGAAAACTTACTTTGATTTTGTAGGTCTAAAACTTGTATCCTTTTGTCCAAAAGTTGTTCTCTTTTTTTTTTTTCTTTTCAAAATGATACTTTAAAGAACAAACACCTCTAGAAGACCGTGTAAGTGATTGCTTAAAACAATATAAGCATTCTTGCAACAAAGTCATAATGACTAAAAAAAAATACTAGTTATAACAATCAAAATTAAAAAAAAAAAAACACAAAATTACTAGCATCTTTAAAAATAAAAATACAACTTACAATAATCAAAAATTCAAAAGCATAAAAAAACCACCCGTATCTTTAAAATAAAAATACGCACACAGGAGGAAAACAAACGAAGAAAAAAGAACAACACACGTCCTCCATAACAATAATTAAAAAGCAACACGCAGAATCAAACACACACATCCTCCATAACAATAATTAATAAACAACACGTAGAATTCGAGTCAAACTAAAGCATAAATTTCGTATGATAGCTGCAGCCTGCAGTCTCCATGCATATAGCTGAGTCCTTACTCCTTCATAACCCAGACTTCTTTCCTTTCTTTATAGCCATTTGCCAGAAAGTTAAAGGCCCTGATCATAAACAAAATCGAGTATATACAAAATAACGTGAATAAATCAAGTGATAAACCCCTCTCACATGAAAATGATACTACATTTTTATATACTAAATAAATAATCAAACTTTAAATAAAAAAATCAAAGCGCGCGGAGGGAATGGGTCAAACGGTTGGGTTTAAAAAAAAATTGTCATTTAAAATATGGGTGGATCATTTATTTTTGAACTTGTCCTATTTAAATTAAAGATAAATTTGTACCAAAGTATAATAAGAGGAATATATTTATATATAAAATATAACGAGGAGTGTATATACAAACTATTTCTAATAATACTGGACATGGGTGACTTAAATACATCAATAGCCTAAAGTCACATTGGAATGAAGTCTTAAATGTTACTAGCTCCATTTAAAAAAGAATGGTCTATTTTTCAGTCTGTTTCTCTTTCCTCTTTTTTACAACACTTTAATTTCAACTTTTATATGACATGTTAATTTTTTTATGAATTTATTATAGCAAATCCATTTTATTATTATTCTTTAGACATACTATTCTAGATTTATAAAACTAAAAAATATCATACCTGACCAAAAATATAACAAATGGTGTATATATAAATGATTTCTGCAACAAATCACATCGGAATGGAGGCGTTAAATTTTGGGGGCTTAAGACAAACTGCCTTTTGTTTTAGCTGTAGAGCCGGCCCTGGTATTTGACCCTTTACCATTTCAAAACTGAAAGCAGAAAGATGATTATGATATATATATATATATATACTCAAAAAGTTCATATATTGTTTTTTCATAAGAAATTAAGTACCTCAGACGAGAGATTTCTAGCTGTCGTTGAGGACGAGTCACACGGATGATTGATCCCTCTCCATTATCAGAAACACCATCAATGATGATCTTCGGGTAATGTACGAAGGTCTGTGGTGTCAACAGCTGAATCAATTTCCCATTTAAGTGGACCTCTACGGTAGAGGGCCGCCCGAAGGACTTATTGCGGGCAAAGAAGGTATGCGCCACGATAACCTTTGTGCTTAACGGGGCAATTCGGATCACAAGGCCGAATCGTCCTGGCAGTGCATGAAGGAGACTCTCCTTCAGGAAAACAGGAATTTTCCCTCTATTTTCTATTTGAACGACAACTTGTAGCGGATTCATCTTAATTACTAGGATCTCGTGCCTAGAAAACTGCAGCTCGGGTTCAGAAAAAAAGATGAGTTTACTGTATATAGTTTTTTCACGACTTTTTTGTGTATTCTTAGTGGATCGAGGCTTCAACTTAATTACACTTTTTTGAGAAATTTAGAAGAATATGCAAATTGGAGAACCTAGCAACAACTCCATGGAGGGGCCGGTAGGATCATGATCGGGTGGTGAAGTTGTAGTCGTCTGTCTGAAGTTGTAGAGACATAATAAAGGTTTGTATGTTGGTTCATGTGAGGATAAGTCGAATGAGGTTAATTGGTTTGAGATAAACTTATTTGGAATATTAAGTTGAATGTAATGAATTGGATGTTAATATTGATGCGGAGATTAACGAAATGTTTTCCCCTCACAGAAGAGATGTAATAGAATGATGGAATTAGTATACAATTGTTACCCTTTTATAAGAAATGAAATACTATACTACATTTTCGCTAAAGCAAGAAATTATGGTCAGATAATACAAGGCATGCAATAATGCAGACTGCAAATTAAACATAAAGAGCCGTTTGAATTGGTTTAAAAAATAAGTTTTTAAGTCAAAAAGTAGAAAATCAAACTTAAATGTAATTTTTAAATTAAAAATAAAAAATACATGAAAACTTACTTTTGATTTTTAACTTTTTAAAATTATTTTTAACTCAAAGTCATGATATGCCATTGGAAATTGGAATATTCCTCATTTACAATGAATTATAAATATAGAGTCAAGTCAACTCTGCATCTTCAGTCCCAATTTTTGCCAACTGTATTTCATAATTTTAATTTACTAAATCTCGGCCTCCTTATATGGTGATGTAACTATACTCTCGTTTAGGCGTATGAGAGAAAAAAAAATTCGAAAAATTAGCTTATAAGTGGATTCAACTATTAATTATCACATAATCAATATAATGATTTGTTTATTTCAATCGTATTTCTCCATATTTTTCTCTTAAATATGCATTGCATATTTTATTTTGCATGTGTTTTTATTCATTTTTCATATTTAATAATTATTTGTTGCAAAACTATATGAGTATTTCTTTTCATTTTTTTGGATCCAAATTTACAAAATAGGTAAAACTTTATTTATTTTAGCCAAATTAAGAGAGGTTTAGCTAAAATAATGAAGTTCAAACTTATATTTTCTACAAAAAGGAAAAATATTTGTGTATTTTTTTTCATGCGAAGACTGTTTATTTCACTTATGTGTTGTTTCTTTTTCGGATCAAATACAAAAAATATTTGATTGAAATTTTATTTATTTCTTCTTTAGATGCCTTTTTCTGAAGTAGATTAGACTAACATTATTTTTAGTCTAATAAAAAATTATTGTTAAAATATAGTTGTTCCAATTTCTTTTAACAATTTTTCTATTGAATTAGCCTTTGAAAATATAATTTAAACAATTTGCAAACTTAGAAGAGTAGAAATATATATTTTATTCTAAAAAAAGTCACGCGAACAAAAAATTTAATATGATAAAGCATGTGTTACACATCCCTGAGTTGTAGCATTTAAATGATTGTAGGGTTGTAGCTATCAAATTACCTAGTTAACGGGTGATTAAATAAATACAAAATTTTAATATACATTAAATAAAATTCAGTAAATTTTAAAAGGTCATAATCCAGTCTGCCTATAAAATAAGATCACTTTTCTATTGTCCCTTAATTTAATAAATGAGAATATAATTATATTTGCTTAACTGGTGACACGTCAAGTCAATGTAGGATAACTCTTGAATTACTTGTAAATTAATAAATTAGTTTTCTTCCTTACTTCATTGCTTGTTTCTGAATCCAACCACATTTTTAAATTAAGTGAATATTGCCAAGAAAGTCTTATTTTTTGCCTTGACATTTATATTAGTATTTCTATTATATAGTTCATACGCGTGCATTAATATGCCGACATTTTGATTTTTCAAATACTTCAAATTGGATTTATATATTAGTAAATCATGATTGTCACTTTTTAATTAAAAAAAGATTATATACGTTAAACAAAACGTGGAAAATAGCCTTTTTAATTTCCAACTTCCCTTTCATTATGTGAATGGATGATTTATGACGATCTCAATGCTGATGCTAGATGTATTTAGGGAAATTTTCTTAAATAGCATAGCACTATTAATTAATGCCCCTAATAATAGATTATAGAAAGATTATTTGTTAAATTATATACATATATATAAATACATACTTAAAATACGTCTGACATACACACAAGACGATATACAATGATATATACAATTGTATGTACGGTAATACTAATAGGACATACGCCCAAACATACACAATATGTATGACTTGTGTCATATTACTGGGAAAATTGCTTCAACCACCAAATCAATTTAATTAATAAAGAGTATGACATCAATAATAGAAACATTTCATTTTTCTATACTCATTTTTTACATTCATGTGGGTCTGGGCGGTTTGACACTCTCAAACCCAAAGCTAAACTAATTATTAAGAACGCCTTCATCGTTAAGTAAATAGCTAGACCACATATACCCCTTTAACATGGGGTACGTGTCACGTGTGCATTCGATTTGGTTTTATACTATTCGATTTTGATTTTGAAAAAGTATAATTCAATTCGAACCAAAATAAATTTTGGTTTGGTTTGATTCTTTTCGATTCGATTATTCGGTTATGTCAATAATTAGAAAAATAATCAAAGTTATATTTGCAATTTGAATCAAAGTTATATATATATATATATAAAATCTCTTAAATTTACTATCTAATATAAATCACAAGTAAAACGTACAACGTAATACTTAAAAGTATACAAATTATAGATGTCCAAACATAAAAGATAAACTAAATCATAATGAAAGATAATAACTAAAAAGGGATATACAAAAATAATATAATTCGGGTTTTTCGATTTATCAATTTTTATAAATCCTTGTGTATGGTGGTTAGGATAATCCTTGTGGCTCTAATTATTTCGAGTATTTGTTAATAATTCAGGAATTAACGGGAGCTTTACCAGTTCACTTGTGTGTCCAACTATGCGTTACCATCACAAACAGAAGAGCGGCATCCATACAATACCAGAACTGTGTAGGCTAGCAAGAAGGAAACAGTTGTTCCAGCTTTTGCATACTGTTGAAAGACAGTAATGCTATCCACGTTTTGTTGCTGCAGGGATGAGTGTGTTCTAGGCAAATCCTCAATCGTACTGACTGAACTTTCTGCATCTGTATCAGTATATGAATAATCAACACGACTTTTAACATGGTGCAATTGAACATAGTTCTCTTTCTGGTCTGAAGTGTCTGCATCTGAACTCGCGGAGTGTGGTTCAACTTTGACAACGGGGTTGCAGCTCCTTTGATGGTCCATGAATTCTGCTTCGATTTTTGCTGCTCGCTCTAGGTTAGCCATCTTTTGAATGCTCAGCCCTTGGTCGATCCAGTTCATATCTAGAGCATTCTTTATGTGGATGCTTTTAAGTACGGTTGATATGAAGTTGGCACCAAATGTAAGTGCAATCAAAATGGAAAGGGAGAAAGGCTTCCACCAGTTTTTACATTGGACGGGTGAGGGTTTTGAATTTGACAGGAAAATGATGAGCAAGAAAATGACATAAAACATGGACAAGTGAGTTGCTTTTGTCTCATAGTACTGGATTTGCTTCTTAAGCTGAAAGGTATCATAGTCAAATATCAATTCTCCAGGTAGCGTCCGATTGCTGCTAGCTGATTTTCTCAGCAAGAATATAAGAATAAAAAAGCATAGCACATGCACAAGATGTTACATCAGCACATTTATTTATATATAAATCCATTCTTTTCTTTCTAATATATGTTATCTCATAATGTGATATACTGAATACGACTAAAAGAATAATATTTGTATGTATTAGTTGTAGTTAAATTAAGTTAAAAAGCACTCAATCTCACCTTTATATAAGATTCTTATATAAAGGTGAGATTGAGTGCTTTTTAACTTAATTTAACTACAACTAATACATACAAATATTATTCTTTTAGTCGTATTCAGTATATCACATTATGAGATAACATATATTAGAAAGAAAAGAATGGATTTATATATAAATAAATGTGCTGATGTAACATCTTGTGCATGTGCTATGCTTTTTTATTCTTATATTCTTGCTGAGAAAATCAGCTAGCAGCAATCGGACGCTACCTGGAGAATTGATATTTGACTATGATACCTTTCAGCTTAAGAAATGTAACTACTGTACAAGTGTGAACTTTCAGTATCTGAGCAAAGTTTTGTGATTAACATTTGGTTTTAGTTTTGAATCTATTGTAGCATGGATATAGATGAAGCAATGAGAACATTGTGCATCTTTTCTACCTGTGATGTTGATTTACTCAATACTTTAGATATATTTTGGTTTCTTGTAGATATCCGGTGCCAGAAAATTGTTACCTGCAATCAAGCGATTAGAGAAAGAGTTGAGATATACTTGTAATCGAAAATGACTTGTGTCATTAGATTTATTATAGTAGGAAAAGAGAAGAGATCTGACTATTTTGGTTCAAAGAGACCTCCATTTATCTTTACTTGTTCATGTTTAATTTGGAAAATACCTTAAGAGACAATGAATAAAAGGGTAATTTCACTATACGACCTTTATTAATTATAGGTCATCTAAATGTTGGCAAATGAATAGTATTTAGTAACAAGGGTTAAAATAGACACAAAGTGGTATTTTATCTCTTCGTTTTTCAAATTAGAAAAGTAAAGCTGGACAATTATTTTTAATATATTGGATAAGTAAAGATGAATAGAGGGAGTAACTATGTGTGTTGCTTCACATCCTAGAAGCAATTTCTGTTGTATTGCATTGGAAAGTTTAACTTATAAGACTTTGTTTTGTTGTTAACAGCATCATATTACACAGACTAGTAGGAATAGTGAGGGAAATAGAGCACTACTATGATTTTTATGTTTGCTAAACTTAAAATTTATTCTTCTTTTTTATTTGTGCCTTTTGAAAAAGTTGGACCGTTAGTTATAGTCAACCCTTTTCCTAAGTCAACTTTAGAATTGCTACGGAGTAATATTTAATATACAACATTGCGTTTACTAATGATATATGAGACATATTGTTACGCAATTTTAAAAAAAAACATTTTAATTACGTAATCCTCCGTTTCTTGCTGCTATACGCAATTTAATTGTTCAACATTTGGCACTATTCATGTTTAGTCGGCAAATTTAATTGTTTCTTCATCCAGCCCCAGCATTCCACATGCCCCAATCCCAACTTTGTTTTAAAATGTTTATGAAGGCAACAAAGATAGTTTTTGTAAAGAAAATTCCTACTCACATATTATATAATATCAAATATATATGGTATATATATAAGAATTCCAATACAAAATGTTATTGGGCTAAAAAGCCCCAAATGTTTTTGGTTTTCGCGGATATTGGGCTTGGGCCAACTGGATCGGCCCATAGATGCATTTTTTTGATAATTAATAATGGGAAATTTACATAAATATACTATTATATTAAAAAATATTTATCATTTATAGCAATTATACATTTTTTTCCACTTGATCACTTTTAAGACATTTATAATAAATTTTAATACATATTACATAGAGCAATTTATAGAACACATATAATACAAGTTTTATTGATGAATAATACATTTATCACATATTTTAATACACTTATGATACAATGTGTTAATTTCTTACCACACAAGCATAATATATTTTTTTTAAAACCCAGTTATAATACATATATATTGCATACATAATTCACTTTCAATACATATTATAGATTTATCATAGTATTGCTATAAATGATAATAAATAAAAAGTATGACTAAAATCAGTAATTATTTATTAAAAGTTACCATCCAAGTAATTTTCCCATTAATAAATGAAAAACTACACAAATTGGAGCCATTAGGTAAAATATGTTATCCAAATTGGATCCGACTTAATATATTTAGGGGATATTTTGCAAATAACCACTATAATAAACTTAATTAGGCTTCTTAGCTATAGTTTGCATATTTACGGATTGTAGTTGTAGTTATAGCTTACTTGCTTGTATAATTTACGGATACGTTTGTATAATTCGCATGTATTTGTATAATTGAGTTATTTTCGTCTGTATTTATATAAGCATAATTATGTTGGTAGACGTATTTATATATTTTGTATAAGTAAAATATAGGAATATACAATTAGAATAACTATATACAATTACGGATTGTACAAATATGGGTACAATTGTAGATCTAAAATTGAATTTGTTTTTCGGAGTAATACAAATTTCAGAATTATACAAATATGATAAAACTTGAAATAAAGAATTTACATATGAACTTTAAACAGTTATACAAATTATATTCTACAAACTTCAAGTACAAATTTCAAAAACTGCACGTTTATAAAAACTTTAAGAAGTTATACAAAAAATATTGAATGTACACTACTAAAAGACTGTTAAAAATGACGGACCAAAAAAGCGACGGACGGTGTCGCTCCAAAAAACGACGCCATTTGCAATGCTGTCCGTCGTTTTAATAGGTGGATAGTTTTTGAAAATAAATGCAGTAATAGGATTAGTAGCTTTATGGTTTGAAAATGAATGAATGCAGTAATAGGTTTAGTTTTTTACTATATCACATATTGCTTACCAGCATTGTGAGATTTCTTAAATATTTAACTTTCAAATTATAATTGTGATCCTTGTGATATATGACGACTCAACTCGCTCTAAAGAAAGATGCTGAAGGGGTTGATATTAACAGTTGATTGTGAAAGTAATAACGATGAAGATGATCTTTAAAATCTACACAATGTTCTAAATGATTATTCATCCTAACGAAAACCAAAGGAGTGATTGTAATAAATAAATTTATTTGAACTAAATATAAAATTATTTGAATTCAGACCTTCAATAAATAGAAACAGATAAAAGCATCCATCATCTCAGAAATTACACAACTATACAACTTTCAAGGGAAAATTACATTTTTTTAGCACTATTTTAAAATTTACATTTTAGAGTATACTCCAATCCATAAAAAGAAGAGGATTTTTTGCATATAGTAATTTAAAAATAGCTTAATTATGCTCCATAGCTATAGTATTAAAAATGGGGAATTTTTGCATATAGCCACTAAAAAAATAGCTTAATTATGCTCCATAGATATAGTTTGATAATTACGATTCGTAGCTACATGTTAGAGGGAGGAGAGAAGTGAACGAGATTGAGAGAGGGAGGAGAGAGGCGAGCGAGAGAGGGCAGAAAGTGGAGAGAGGCGAATTGTATATGTATGTCTATCGAATTGTATATGTATATCTATCAAAATAATTGTATCTATGTAACTGGTATACATATGTATTTGTATATCTGGTGAGCGCGAGATTGGGAGAGGGAGGAGTGAGGCGAACGAGAGAGGACAACGAGTGGAGAAAGGCGAACTGTATATGTATATCTATCAGATAAATATTATATGTGTAACTGGTATACATCTGTATTTGTATAACTGGCAAGCGAGATTGAGAGAGAGGAGAGAAGCGATCGAGCGAGAAAGGACAGAGAGTGGAGAGAGACTAATTGTATTTGTATATCTGTCATATAATTGTATATTTATATGTATAATTTGTATCTGATATTTGGTATTTGTGTATGTATAAAAGAGGAGAGAAGCGACGAAAATACAACAAAAGTTAAGCTGCGAGCCAAAATGAATTCAAACTATAGCTATGTTAGCTAATTAACTAATATATGTTTGCTTATCCGCATAATTTTCCCTAAAAAGAATTCCATATGGACCCTAAACCAAACCCTCCCTATTTTTTCTATTTAGAAATATATTCTCCTAGTATATTATAGGAAATATTACTTAAATACACAACACTTCTTTACCTATTCTCAATATTTCCCTACTCTTTTACTAAAATACAAAAATCCCTTATTTTTCCCCCAATTCAACTTAACCAGATACTTTATTAGTTTAAGTATCCGCGCCGTTATTAATTAAAGTATCTGCGCTGCTATATTATGCATCCGCCCGTTATTAATTAAAGTATCCGCGCTGCTATATTATGCATCCACCCGTTAATTTAAGTATCCGCCTGTATTAATTAAAGTATCCGCGCTGCTATATTAAGTATCCACACTGCTATATTATGTATCCGAAAAACACTAAAAAAGGGATTTTTGGTAATTAATGAAAGAGTAGGGAAAGGAAGTAATTTCTTTCTTATACTATGTCATTTGCCTAATTTTTACTATATTATATTCCTACCAACCCAAATGAACCCTAAAAATATTCTCTTCCACAATTGTTGAAATAGAAATAATCATAACCCACCCCATTCGAAGTTCGAAAATCTCGCACCGCTTCGATCCAATCTATACTAATTAATACAGTAAATCAAATTAGGAATAAATCAGCTACGTTTATCATAAAATTTTTATACAGATAATGGTAATACAGTACTCGTGACACTTTTCGTTTTTCGAAGGTCAAACAGTTTAAGGTTGACCGGGAATTTGCACATGAAATCTTCAATTTTTTTGAAATGAAATTTATATATTTTTAAACTATGTATAAGTACTATAAGTTACAATAATTGACAATTCAAAATAATTAAAAGATATATATATGAAAAATTTACTGTCAAAGAAAGATTTATTTGAATCTCGAAATCTGAAAGGTTCCACATAAATTCGGACGAAACTGTCAAAGAAAGATTTGTTTGAATCTCGAAATCTGAAAGGTGCCACATAAATGAGAGTATAATTTATGCTCCCAAATGACTTGGTAAATTCAGAATTCACTACAAACCGTCATACACTTTGAAATATCACAAAGTTTAATACAATTAGAATTTGATTGACTAAGGCTGCATTTATCATCATTTTTGCACAAAATACTCCAACATCCATGCAATATAATGCCCGCAAAAGCTCCAAGTAGAACTAAGCAAATAGTCAAACAAATGCCACGCTTAATCTTTGTATAAAGATCTTCCCATTGTTGATTCAAATGTACTTGATCTTCATTAGTGATCACTTGATCACCTACACGTTGATGTGGAGAAGACCGAGGAGTTTGGATAGAGATGGATCCAGAACTTAAATTTGATGATGACACGTATGAATTTTGTACTCTTTGCTCATTTGATCGATTTCGAGGGTTTAGCTCAATCCAATGATTTAATTGTACTCTTTGCTCATTTGATCGATTTCGAGGGGTTAGCTCGATCCGATGATTTAATAATGGGGAGTTTCTTATAAGATGAATAAGTGATGTTCCAATTTGTGTAGGTTCATTTGGTAATTGGTGTCTAGGGGATAACTCAAACATAAGATCATTATAGTCTTTCCAAGCTATATCATAATGTCTTAAAGTGACTATATACTTTCTCCCCATGGAAAATATTGCATAAAGATTGATAATGGCAGCAAATAGGGAGAGGCTAAAAAGGAACCATCTATTGGAACAATTGAGGGATGAAGAATGGGATATTGAACCTAAAATAACACCTTGGAACACAAAATAATAATTTGCAAGTTGAAAAATAGTGTTTTGAAGATGTTGAAGTCGTTCTTTGTACTTGTCAACAAGTTTTTCCATTGCTTCTTGCATAGATTGCCTTCTTGAATTGTTGTCAATTGTATTTGGTGCTTGGCTTTGACCTTGATTAGTAGCTTCTCTTGCATTTCTTCCCCTACCAATATGATCCATTGTATTGAAATGAAGTGTTATTCCATATGGTATATATAGAGTAGGGAGACTAGTACTTTTGGTCCCTCAATATTTCATAAATTTTAATTTTGATCCTTGCGATATATGACTCAACATATTTAACCTTCCGTCCTTTTAGGTTGAAAATATGTTATGTTTGGAATATTTTTAGAGGTAGAGTTAAATCAGCGTACATTTTATTTTTTTCTAAACCTCACTTGTTATTATACTCAATATGTTGTTGCTATTGTATTAACCTAAAATATGGAGTAATAAATATAAGTTTAGCATAACACTGATAACTGAATGATGGAGTGGTCAATAATTCTATTTTTTTTAATATTATAAGCAAAAAGATCAAAATTGCACCATTAAACATTAATTTTTCAAGTAATTGAAAGAAATTCTTAATCAATAAGCACTAAGATTGAAATTTATCAAATTTTAGGGATTCAATTCCTCTCTTGTTTTGATTTATTTGAAAATACTTCACTTTCATCTTGATTAATTAATATTTTTCAAATAAGATTGGAGCAATTTGTCACGCCCCGAGCCTACACCCTGGGCGGGACTGGCACCCGGAGACCATTGCTGGCCCCAGGCGAACCCTTGGCTTGGCTTTCTTAACTCAGCAGAAACTAAACTCAACAGCACGACTTAATGCAATGAAAGGTTATAAAACAACTTAACTGGTGCATAACATGCCAAAAGGCAACTCGAGTCTCAAAATAGAATATTTACATATATACATAGATAAGAGACTCAATACTAACTGACTGTCTGTCTATGAAGCCTCTAAAAT
>NW_006239149.1:21799-24567 GCF_000226075.1 Solanum tuberosum | reverse complement strand
AATTCGGTGCTCAATACTACTCCCGAAAATACTTTGGCTCATAAGTGTCTTTAAACACATCTTTCTTTGATTGAGATAATTACTCAAAACTTAGCCCAAAGGCTCTTTTGGAAAACATGGTTCCTTTCTTACTTAAATGTAAAAACATTTAGAAACTTCTTTGGGAAGTACATAGTTCCCTAATAACTTTGGAGAAATGGACTCGACTTTATGCTCTTGACTTAACTTGAAACTTGAGACTCTTCACTTAGCTTGAAACTCTATACTTAACTTGGAACTCTAAGCCCTTTACTTGACTTGAAACTTGAAATGACGTTAAAGCGTTCAATAACGACTCTGAAAAGCTTTAAAGACTTGCTTGGACTTACTTCTTAACTTTGCTTGACTTGACTCTAACCTCACTTTGACTTGATACTAACTCTCCTTGAATTGGATTATGCATTCAAGGTGTTTGATCACATGATATGGAGGAGTTCTTAATGTTTAAACGTACCTTGGAGTATCGGAAACAACTATGAAACATAGGTTTAATATCTAGGAACATGCATGAAAAAGTAGGGGAAGAATGGGAAGACTTGGCGCTCTAAGAGGCGCGGAGAGCCAGACCCAAAACTTCAGAGAGGGCCTGCTGGCGTACTGAGTGGCGCGCCGCCCCAAGGGGGAAACTTCAGAACCCCCTTTGGGGCGCGCTGGCAGGCGCGACGCGCCAACCCCCTTGCCCAGAAACTCGACTTTTCTCCCTCTTTTCTCCAACTCTAAGCCCTCCCAATAACAAAGGTTTCAGCCCAAACACTTGGAAGCACAAAATCCCTCAACATACACTAGATTACAACTCAAATACACAACCAAATCATATCCCTCACCAACAAGAATTTCAACAACACAACCAACAACACAACTAACAACATCAATAACTCAACCAATCTTTTCTCCTCTTCTTCTCTTCTTCTCTTCTTCTTCTCTTCTTCACTCTCAAGCCCTAGCCTTCACTCTCTTAAAAATGGAACAAAATGATCCAAAGATCAGCCCTATACAACAATATATCCTCAAAAGAATTTGCTAGGGAAAAGACCAAAATGCCCTTAATGATTCCCGGACGGATTCCCTGTCAACTGCCCAACTTTCAAAGGGCATATCTCCCTCATACGAATTCGGAATCGAGCAACTTGGTGGCGTTGGAAAGATCATTCCACGAACTTTGAAACCATAACTGGAACTCCACCTAACTCATCCTGACCTAGAATTTATGGCTGTTCAAAGTTGACCAAAAACTCACCTTTTCCATACTTGGCCAAAATTTTCCAGATTTTCAAATTCCTCCCAAAAATGAAAATTTCAAATTCTAAGCCTCTTCTTAGTTATTTCAATTTACCGGATGTTACAATATCTCCCCCTTGGAAACATTCGTCCTCGAATGGGGTTACTTTTACAATGCTAAGAGTGTAACATCAACTCAAACACTCAATAATCAACCATGCAAACAACAACAACAATAACATGCTCATTATAAGTAAAAGAGCACTAAGAAGGAAATTAATACCTTAATCCTAATTCCCTCCGGATTCAAAAAGATGAGGATATCTCTTCTTCATGTCCTCTTCGGCTTCCCAAGTAGCTTCTTCAACAAATTGGTTTCTCCAAAGGACTTTGACTGATGCTACATCTTTCGTTCTCAACCTACGAACTTGCCGATCTAAAATCCGAATAGGAATCTCCTCATATGATAAGTTATCCTTGATCCTAATACTTTCAGTCGGTAGGATCAATGAAGGATCGCCTATGCACTTCTTTAACATAGAGATATGAAATACCGGATGAACCGCTGCTAGTTCCGGTGGTAACTCCAACTCATAAGCAACACTGCCAATCCTCTTGACTATGCGATAAGGTCCAATATATCGGAGACTAAATTTCCCCTTCTTACCAAACCTCATAACCCCCTTCATGGGTGAAACTCTCAAATATACCCAATCATTTACTTCAAACTCTAATGCCCTTCTCCTAACATCAGTGTAGGATTTCTGGCGACTCTGTGCCGTTTTCAACCTTTCTTGAATCACTTTCACCTTCTCCATAGCTTGGTGAACTAAATCTGGTCCTATCAACTGTGCTTCACCAACTTCGAACCATCCAATAGGAGATCTACATCTTCTCCTATATGGAGCTTCGTATGGAGCCGTCTGGATACTAGAATGATAACTGTTGTTGTAGGCAAACTCAATGAAAGGTAGGTGGTCATCCCAACTCCCTTTGAAATCGATTACACAAGCCCTCAACATATCCTCTAAGGTCTGAATAGTACGCTCTGCTTGCCCATCAGTCTGAGGATGAAAGGCAGTACTCAAGTTCACCTTGGAACCCAAGCCCTTCTGAAAAGATTTCCAGAACTGTGCAGTAAACTGTGCACCTCTATCTGAAATAATAGAAACTGGGACTCCATGAAGTCTCACCACCTCTTGAATATATAACTTGGCATAATCTTCTGCTGAATGGGTAGTCTTTACCGGTAGAAAATGAGCTGACTTTGTCATTCTATCGACAATCACCCAAATAGAATCATGCTGTCTGCGAGACCTTGGCAACCCTGTGATGAAATCCATATTGATCATCTCCCACTTCCATTCCGGAAGTTCTATCTTCTGAGCCAAACCAACGGGCCTTTGGTGTTCAGCTTTCACTTGTTAGCAATTTGGACACTTAACCACAAACTCTGCAATGTCCTTCCTCATGTCATTCCACCAATAAACTTCTCTCAAGTCAAGGTACAT
>NW_006239149.1:21351-21699 GCF_000226075.1 Solanum tuberosum | reverse complement strand
ATGTTGTCTTTGGAATATCACATTCCCTTACTCTTAAATGGTGATAGCCTGATCTGAGGTCAATCTTGGAAAAACAAGTGGCACCCTGAAGCTGATCGAAAAGGTCATCAATCCTCGGAAGAGGGTACTTATTCTTGATGGTAACCTTATTCAACTGGCAATAATCTATACACATTCTAAGGGAACCATCTTTCTTCCTTACAAACAAGACCGGAGCACCCCAAGGTGAGACACTCGGTCGAATGAAGCCCTTTTCTAGGAGATCTTTCAACTGCTCTTTCAACTTTATTGGTGCCATTCTATAAGGCGGAATAGAGATAGGACGAGTATCTGGAATGAGATCTATGC
>NW_006239149.1:17486-19741 GCF_000226075.1 Solanum tuberosum | reverse complement strand
TGGAAACTCTCTTACTATAGGAACTGACTGAAAAGGAGGTATCTCAACACTAGAGTCATGAACTCGAACTAAGTGATAGATACAACCCTTTGAAACTAACTTTCTTGCCTTAAGGTACGAAATAAAACGACCCTTAGGCACTGCTGAACTGCTACTCCACTCTATGACTGGCTCATTCGGAAACTGAAACTTGACCACTCGAGTCCTACAGTCTAATGATGCATAACAGGCATGAAGCCAATCCATACCTAGAATGACATCGAAATCTACCATGTCTAACTCAATCAAATCAACTATGGTGCTCTTGTGATTGATAGAAACAGGACAATCACGATAAACTCTTTCTGCTAATATAGAATCCCCAACAGGTGTAGAAACACAAAAGGGTTCACAAAGTCTTTCAGGAAGAACATCAAACTTATTCGCAACATAAGGAGTTACAAAAGATAAACTTGCTCCTGGATCTAACAAAGCATATACATCAAAAGCAAAGACTTTGATCATACCAGTGACAACATTCGGAGAGTTCTCTTGCTCATGGCGTCTGGTGATAGCATAAAGGCGATTTGCTCCTCCACCGGTACTAGAAGTAGCTCCTCTAGGTGCTGTCCTGTCTGGTGGAGCAACTGATGAAGATTGGGTCCTACTACCCAAACTTTCACTACCTTGATTATTCTTAGGGCACTCCTTCACGAAGTGACCCTCTTGCCCACACTTAAAACATCCTGTCTGGCCATCACGACATTTGCCCGGGTGGGTTCTACCACACCTAGCACATGTAGGAAACAAACTGCCTCTTTGTGCTACACTACCTGAGGACTGTGCTGGTCTAGCCTTAAAGTCCTTCGAATTCTGGCCATTATGACCACCTCTGTATCTTGGTGCGGGTGCGCTAACAGATGATGGAGCAGGTCCCTTTTGCCTTTCTTGGAAGGACGGACGATTCACATTACCTTTCTGCTGCCCGGGCTCATTACCGGTCTTGGCTCTCTTACTTCTAAACTCTTTCCTGTCCCTCAGCTTCTCTTCCTCAACCTGCTGTACATAGACCATCAGCCTTGATATGTCCATGTCCCCGATAAGCATCGTAGCCCTACCTTCCTTACTCGACAACCGAGACAGCCCAACAACAAACAAACTCATTTTATTCCTCATATCCGCAACCATCTCCGTAGCATAGCGGGATAGTTGGGTGAACTTCAGACTGTACTCGTGAACACTCAGGGACTCCTGCTTAAGTGTAAGGAACTCACGTACCTTGGCCTCTCTCAATTCTAGAGGAAAGAAATGCCCCAAGAAAGCTTCCTCAAAACAGACCAAACTCGCAAGTGGTGCATTCTCAACTCTACCCCCTTCTTTCCACTGATCGAACCAAGTTCTAGCAACATCATTTAATTGATACGCAGCTAGTTCGACTCGCTCAGTATCTACCACATGCATCACATCAAAAATCCTATTCAACTCCTCAATGAAGTTCTCTGGATCCTCAGTAGTGCTTGAACCCATGAAACTCAGAGGATTCATCCCTAAGAATCACGAATCCTTGAAGTGTCAGCTCCCTCGTGTCTAGCTCCCCTTTGCTGACCAATCTGATTAGTCACAGCTTGACTCAGAATTCTAATTGCCTCTCTAAATTCGGCATTAGAAACTTCCATTTGATCTTGCACTCCAGGTGCATGAGGTAACTCTTGCTCATCAACATAGCGTCTAGGAAGACGCCCTCTGCCGACTCTTCGTGGAGGCATGACTATCTGAAACACGCGCAAGCATTGATTAAAAAGAAAACTCCTTCGAGATGAACTCTAACGCACGATAATGAGTGTGAAAAAAGTGAGAAATCTTCCTAAATGTTGTAGCCTCCCAATTATAGATGTGGCGCGCTTCACACCGATAACTAGGACTCTACAGACACGGCTTCATAGACACCCTAGGACTCTTGAACTCTGTGCTCTGATACCAAGTTTGTCACGCCCCGAGCCTACACCCTGGCCGGGACCGGCACCGGAGACCATTGCTGGCCCCAGGCGAACCCTTGGTCTGGCTTTCTTAACTAAGCGGAAACTAAACTCAACAGCACGACTCAATGCAATGAAAGGTTATAAAGCAACTTAACTGGTGCATAACATGCCAAAAGGCAACTCGAGTCTCAAAATAGAATATTTACATATATACATAGATAAGAGACTCAAAACTAACTGACTGACTGACTGTCTATTGAAGCCTCTAATATACTGAGATGGATGAGGGGACAGACC
>NW_006239149.1:0-17006 GCF_000226075.1 Solanum tuberosum | reverse complement strand
AATTCGGTGCTCAATACTACTCCCGAAAATACTTTGGCTCATAAGTGTCTTTAAACACATCTTTCTTTGATTGAGATAATTACTCAAAACTTAGCCCAAAGGCTCTTTTGGAAAACATGGTTCCTTTCTTACTTAAATGTAAAAACATTTAGAAACTTCTTTGGGAAGTACATAGTTCCCTAATAACTTTGGAGAAATGGACTCGACTTTATGCTCTTGACTTAACTTGAAACTTGAGACTCTTCACTTAGCTTGAAACTCTATACTTAACTTGGAACTCTAAGCCCTTTACTTGACCTGAAACTTGAAATGGCGTTAAAGCGTTCAATAACGACTCTGAAAAGCTTTAAAAGACTTGCTTGGACTTACTTCTTAACTTTGCTTGACTTGACTCTAACCTCACTTTGACTTGATACTAACTCTCCTTGAATTGGATTATTCATTCAAGGTGTTTGATCACATGATATGGAGGAGTTCTTAATGTTTAAACGTACCTTGGAGTATCGGAAACAACTATGAAACATAGGTTTAATATCTAGGAACATGCATGAAAAAGTAGGGGAGGAATGGGAAGACTTGGCGCTCTGAGAGGCGCGGAGCGCCAGACCCAAAACTTCAGAGAGGGCCTGCTGGAGTATTGAGTGGCGCGCCGCCCCAAGGGGGAAACTTCAGAACCCCCTTTGGGGCGCGCTGGCAGGCGCGACGCGCCAACCCCCTTGCCCAGAAACTCGACTTTTCTCCCTCTTTTCTCCAACTCTAAGCCCTCCCAATAACAAAGGTTTCAGCCCAAACACTTGGAAGCACAAAATCCCTCAACATACACTAGATTACAACTCAAATGCACAACCAAATCATATCCCTCACCAACAAGAATTTCAACAACACAACCAAAAACACAACTAACAACATCAATAACTCAACCAATCTCTTCTCAATAATAAAAAGAGCTTGGTGTGTGGGGGAAAGGATCAACCCACACTTATGACTCACGTACCTCAATAGGGATCACCCCCGACGAAAATCCACGATGATCCTTGATGGAAACTTGTTGATCTCCTCTTTCCTCTCTTCTTCTTCTCCTTCTTCTCTTCTTCTTCTCTTCTTCACTCTCAAGCCCTAGCTTTCACTCTCTTAAAATGGAACAACATGATCCAAATATCAGCCTAACACAACAATATATCCTCAAAAGAAAAAGCTAGGGAAAAGACCAAAATGCCCTTAAAAATTTCCGGACGGATTCCCTGTCAACTGCCCAACTTTCAAAGGGCATATCTCACTCACACAAATTCGGAATCGAGCAAACTTGGTGGCGTTGGAAAGATCATTCCACGAACTTTGCAACCATAACTGGAACTTCACCTAAATCATCCTGAGCTAGAATTTATGGCTGTTCAAAGTTGACCAAAAACTCACCTTTTCCATACTTGGCCAAAATTTTCCGGATTTTCAAATTCCTTCCAAAAATGAAAATTTCAAACTCTAAGCCTCTTCTTAGTTATTTCAATTTGCCGGATGTTACACAATTAATTAGGTCCCCATTAATTCTTCAGCAATATTATTGAAAAGAAACGTGCCCATCACTTAGAATTGTTTGTAGAATAGTGATAGTTGAAGTATACTAATATTATATCCATAGTTTATTTAGTACTACTAATTCTTTGTTGTGAACTGTCAACATCAAAGCATGTCAAAACGAGTGCACCAATAAAATTGGATTATGAGAATATTTTTGGAAAAGAGAAGACCAAGTCTCCATGAGTTCAGCTTGCTATAGGTTGTGAAAAACATGTAGTGTTAATTAAATCGAGACCTACATTATTTTCGGGTTCGTATAAGCAAAAAAAAACAGGCATTCTATCAATTTAAAAATAAGTGATGATTTAGCTTATTTATTTTATTTCAAATAAGTAGTGTTTTAGAGTTTCAAGAAGGAATCGATTTTATTCATCCAAAATTATGTTTGTTTATATAATCAAGAACCATTAATTATATTTTTTTTATCAGGGGTAAGTTAGTAAAAACACTCCTGTTATTTTTTAGGAATGAGTAGTTTCTTGAGGGGTGTATGGTGTACCCAAACTAAAAACACCACTTATTTTTTAAACTAAGGGAGTAATTTATTTCATCTTAAAGGCAGGGGCGGAAAATATTACTATTTATACATGGTTAAAATTATTTTTTAGGTATGTATAATAGATGTCGAAGTCCCTTCCACTAGTTCGTTTGTTTACTTCTCAGATTTTGAACCCCCCTTATTAAAAATTATGGCTCCTCCGCCACTGCTTAAGGGGTGTAAAATGGACGAATTAGATCAAAATAGATTTTACTAGTAATTAATAAATGAAGACGAATGATGTTTGCAACAACTATAGTCCAACTAGATTTAGTCTCTTATCTCTTAGTTTGTGTTGTCAATTTCCAACGCATACAACTTTGACAACAATGAATTAAATTCTTTTGCTACACACAATTCTTTTGCTATTGCTTTTCCCTCTCCAAACCTTGCCCATCAACTGTCTGTGAAACTTGCATCCTCCAATTTATTGTTGTAGAAGACACAATTATTCCCTGGTCTTGATTATCATATTGAAGGTGATTCCAGATCAATAACTTCTTGATAATAATCAATCCAACATACGAAAGAAGCAACAGATCACAATGATGAAATTCTAGCTTATCAGGGTGCATATGGGCAAGCTACTATATCTAATTAACCATAACCAGACATAACCTATAGTGTGCAGACTCTGGTTCATTTCTTACAACAATCAAAGCACTCTGATACAAATGATGCACCCTGATGGAAATCAAAGAAGTATCACTGTGTCTAGGAGTTCAATAGAATCTGAATATAGGATCCTTGCATCCACAGTAACAAAGTTTTAGAATGAATTTAGTTGGGATAAAATCATATAACTTATTTCGGAATTGTAATACTATTATTTTCATCTATGTTAAAAGTCTGATGCTAATTTCGAAACAACTAATCCCAAAATAATTAATCTGATCGGAATATTTTTTTCTTAACCAAACTTACGTACGTTGGTTTATATGATGAGACTATGTGAATTAGAGTTTCTTATTTGGTGACAAATTATTGCATGGACTTGACGTGTTGCCACTTAAGTAGATAAGATTCGATTTGCTATCAATATTTCATCCATAACTACACCAAATCAAAGAAGCAATCACCACTTTTTCAATATAATATATTGAGCTGTTTTTGGAGGTACAAAGTGAATAATACGTACGTAATCTCATTCTTATGTAATTCATTTTTAATGGTGATTCATTGTATGTGCAAATAAAAAAGAAAAGCAAAATCAATAATGCAAGTGACATACAAGTGATACATATATGGATCTTGTATCTCATGTATAAGTCATTTTATATTATGTGTAGAACTATACATATAGTAGAATACATATGACACACACTTCATAACATTGTGTATGTTTGGGCGTATGTCCTATATTTATCACCCTACATACAATTGTTGATCAGTGTGTACACCCAGTAAATCTACAAGCCCTCCGTTTATAGTTTGGCTCAAAAATATCCTTACCGTCAATACTTTGGTTCAAAAATGCCCTTAAATTATGCGAAAGGAATAAAAATGCCCTCCGTTTGTAGTTTGGTCAAAAAATGCCCTTACCGTCAATACTTGGGTCCAAAAATGTCCTTATTGCTATTTTATGGGTCAAAATGCTCATTTTCCAAATAAATATATTATTATTTTCTTTTTAACACATTCTTTTTCTAATAATGTTTTTTAAAATTAACAAATGTTTATCTTACTTCAATTCAGAAAAAAATAAAAAATGAAAAATTTTCTTATTTTATTATCATTATTTTTTATCGTTATATAAATATAAATTAATGATGGATCTACTATGATCTTATATATATGACATATATTATCTGTCGAAAGGGTACATGAAGTTATTCTATTTTAATTAATAAAATGAGAATGAGAAGAAGAAAATATTTCCTACATTTTTATTTGTTAAAATGATTTTAGTAGAAAGAAAACAAGAATAGTGTTCTTTAATAATATTTTAATTAGGAAGATGTGTTTAAAAAGAAAGAAAGAAAAATATTTATTCGAAAAAGAGCATTTTGACCCATTTTGTAACTATAGGGGCATTTCTGGACCAAAGTATTGACTGCAAGGGTATTTTGAACCAAAGCATTGACGGTATGGGCATTTTTTAGCCAAACTTTAAACGAAGGGTATTTTTGTTCCTTTCACATAGTTTAAGGGCATTTTTGACCCTTTTCCCTTAAATATATATCCTTTAAATGTAGAATTTGACATATATATACAACATAATTTTCCGACGAAGGGTGTCCAAACATCTAGCTACACCCCTGATTCCATGCCAAATAAATAACAATTTTCATTCCTACAAGAATCGTAATGACTAATTTCATCCCAAATAAATAGCAACTTTCATTCTTAATTCCAAGAGTCATAATGACTAATTCTATCCCAAATAGTAAATAGCAACTTTCATTTTTGCAAGAGTCGTAATGACTAATTCCATCCCAAATAAATAACAACTTTCATTCCTGCAAGAATCGTAATGACTAATTTCATCCTAAATAAATAACAATTTTCAATCTTGCAAGAATCGTAATGACTAATTTCATCCCAAATAAATAGCAACTTTCATTCCTGTAAGAGGGGTAATGACTAATTCCATCTCAAATAAATAGCAACTTTCATTCTTGCAATCCCAAATAAATAGCAACTTTTATTCCTGCAAGAGTCATACACTCACAATGACTAATTACATCCCAAATAGTACCTACTTAGATAATAATCACATGCCATAATTAAGAATCAAAAACTGAGATTTAATTACTTAAATTAAGGTCTAACCATGATTATAATAACAAATAATTTCTTTATTTACTTTTAAAAAAATATCAATTTCATAATTCTAGATAAAAATTCTCATTCATAAATATATTTATAATTTCTCACTGTTCCTATTTACTACCAGCTCTTTTAAAAAAACAGATTTTTTTTATTTTTTTTGTTACGAAAATTCTGTTTCTAAAATTCTTTGGAGAAAAAATAAATTAACATCATGCAGTTTCTTTTTAATTTAAAATTTGCAAATATTCTTTTAAATTTTCTTAACATTACTACATGACCCAAAAAAAAAGACAAAAGAAAATATTTTTTTACAAAAAAAGATGAGCTCGTTAATCAAATGGAAAATAGCTAATTTTCGAAGTAAATTAATGAGATTATTTTTTTTAGTTAGAATAGTGGGTTTGATAAAAAAATTTAGAAGTAAATAAAGAAATTATTGTTATTCTAATCATGGTTAGACCTTAATTTAGATAATTAAATTTCAATCATTGATTCTTAATTATAACATGTGGTTGTTATTTAAGTAGGTACTGAAAAATGGAGAGGATGAGTAATGGAGAGGAGCCTCATCCCGAATGAAAACACGTCAAGATTTATTACAATCAAAATTAAAGTTCAAAACAAACTACTAGTATCTTTTAAAAAATAAAAATACAAGATTTATGACAATCAGAAATAAAAATAAAATCACCAGTATCATTAAAAATAAAAATACACGCAGCGGAGGAAAATAGACAAAGATACACATCCTCCATAACAATGTTATTGGAGTAAATAACATGGATTCGAGCCTTATGATGGGCAACTATCTCCTGCGGTTCGGAGAGGACTCAGCTGTTAGTTAGTATCCCTGGTTTCGGGGTGGACCTTTTCACTCTATTTTATTATATACGTTTAGCGAAAGCTTCTCTCCATTTTCCCCAAGTTCTTACTTAGATGTATGACACCTATGTTACTTAAATATTAAGGGTCTAGATTAATTAGTTTTCTTAATAAAAAAGTATACTAATTAACCATGATTAAAAAAGATATTTAAGATTCCCAACTTTAGTAAGAAAATATTCGTTTTCCATTTTTTTGAGAAAAAATGGATTTACTTCAATTAAATAGCATTAAGCTTTTGATATAAAAAGAGTTCTTCCATAGTTTAACAACTTGAGTCACGATAAAAAATATATACATTTTTAAAAAATAAATAAATTATATCTATCTTTTGGAAAAGTTTGTCTAACTTTTAGTTTTCTTAGATATTTTATGGCAAAGTAATTTTCAATACTTTTTATTTAATATTTGAATGCTAAAAATTCTATTTTATGATTTACAATATTTTTCTTGGTAAAGTAGCTTATTTAAATATATATTTTAAATTGATAGAAATTTAGTCTATGAAGAAACATTTTTTTTTTGGTGAATGGAAAAACTATAGATAACGAAAATGATTTGAACGGTGGTGCAAAAAATTTGTGAGATGATTTTTTTATAACAATAATTAGATGGATTTAAATGGTAATATATATCCTTTTAATCATGATTAAGGTATTTGATTACTTAAAAATATGCACCATTGATATTTAAATAATACAAGTGTCATACATCTAAGTAGGAACTTGGGGAAAATGGAGAGAAGAGAAATGGAGAGGAGCCGGATCCAAATAACATTACCTGAAGTTATCAAATAAAAATCCTATTTTCTTAAGTGGAGACACGTCAAATAAAAGAGACAGTATACATTACACACACCATTGAGATGTGTTTCTCAAACTAATGAGTTATAATTTAGGTATGAAACTGGCGCCCCTAATAATTTTAATATAAAACTCGAAAAAAATAAGATAATATGAATATCTTATGTCCAAACTTGGGTTTTCTGACATTCTTTGCAGTACCAAGTTTTGAGAGGAGTATTGAGGAAAGAGTATAGATATACTGGGTCTATACACTGATATACATATGTATTATACATCTTTAAGTGTGTATTAATAGTGAGCAGATAATAAGTTGATATTGTTAGCTCAAACCCTCTACAAGTGGTATTGCGGAAATACCTTGATCTAGTTTGTTGGGCATATGCTTCGACTTTCTGCCTTGTTTTATTATTTTAGTTTTCGCTAGCTAGTTATAAATTATTGAGATATTCAGATCGTGATAAAAAAAATAAGCCTTACAAGGAGCTCTAAGAACTCTGAATAGTTGTTTGAACAACGAGTTATATTTACGTATTATTAGTGCCAATATTGGCATGTTGGGAATGAGGTCTTGATTTTCATTCATTTTATCAAGCAGTTGCAATTTAAAATTTTCTAGATTTTTCGTGTTATTATTATTTGGATAAGAATCCTGATAATCATAAATTGGACTACTACAAGTATTAATATTGTTATAGTCTGTCTCTGTAAAGTGAGAGTGAAATTTATCCTGATCAGAATTAAATTTCACAAAAACAACACTCTCAATAGGAAGAAAGGATGTTGGGAATAGTTTTCATAAATCTTGAAATGAAAACTTTCTTTGATTGTAGGTCTAACATTAAACTTGTATCCTTTTGTCCAAAAGTTTTTTTTTTTTTCAAAAGGATACTTTAAGAACAACTCTAGAAGAGCGTGTAAGTAACATAAAATCTACTTTCATTCAATTAGCCTAACTGCCTAACTAACATGAACGTTTGCTTTGTCAAATTTCAATCTAATAATTGGGATCTGTCTCTTATCCATGAGGAAATGTCTTTTTGCACCTTCAGGAAGTTGTTGAATAAATAGCAACTTTCATTCTTGCAAGAGTCAATAATGACTAATTCCATCCCAAATAAAATACAAGTTATAACAATCAAAAATTCGGAAAGAAAAAAAAAACAAAAACTATAGTATCTTTAAAAGTAAATATCCAAGACTTACGACAATAAAAAATTCAAAACAAAACCACCTGTATTCTTTATTATTTATTTTATTAAAGGGAAAAGATACAAGTACCACTCTAGACTATGATCGAAATTCCAGAGGCACACCTTAACTAAACTAACGTCTTATTGCCCCTGAACCCATTTTTATTTTATTTTGTGCACCTTTTTGGTTTACGTGGCATCCAATATCTCTCACGCGCCTCAATTGCATGGAGTCACGGAGTGTGCCACGTAAAACAAAAGGTGTACAAAATTATAAAAAAAAAGTTTAGGGGGTAATAGAACCTTAGTTTAGTTAAGGTGTGTCTCTGGAATTTCGATCATATTCTAGGGGTACTTGTGTGTTATCCCCTTATTAAAAATAAAAGTACACGCAGGAGGAAAACAAATGAAGAAATTAAAAAGAACCGCACACATCCTCCATAACAATAATTAAGAAAAAAAACACAGAAACGTCAAAATGTTGTTTAATTTTTCAGCCGCAGCCTGCAGTATCCATGCATCTGACTGAGTCCTTATTTCTTCACAATCCACACTTCCTTTCTTTCTTTGAATCCCATCGCAAGAAAGTTGAATGCCCTAATCATAAACAAGATGAATAAATTAAGTTATCAATATTAAAATGATAGTACCTTTTATTTTATATTATACTATATACTATAGAAATAATCTAACTCAAGTGTTTTTAATTTAATTTTAAAAAAATTCAAAGAAAAAAATAGGCCAAGAAACCTAAGGGGAACTGCCTTTTCTTTGAGCTGTAGAGCCACCCCTGGTATATATTTGACCCTTTACCATTTCAAATTAAATAGAAATCATGTGATTTATCATGATATATACCAATAAAACTTTTTATTTTTTTTCATACCTTAGACGAGAGAGCTCAAGAGGTCTTTGGGGATGAATCACACGGATGATTGATCCCTCTCCATCGGTAAAACCATCGTCAACGATGATCTTTGGGAAATGTACAAACGTCTGTGGAGTCAAGCACTGAATAAATTTCCCGTTTATATGAACCTCTACGGTAGAGGGCCTCCCGAAGGACTTATTGCGGGCAAAGAAGGTATGCGCCGCGATAACCTTTGTGCTGAACGGGGCAATTTTAATCACAAGGCCGTATCGTCCTGGCAGTGCATGAAGGAGACTCTCCTTCAGATAGACATCACTGTCGCCCCGGTTTTCTACCTGGACGACCACCTCTAGAAAATTCATCTTAAAAGTTTAGCTCGGTGCACGGGGTTCAGAAAAAAGATGAGTTTATAGTTGTATGTAGTTTCTTCACGACTTTCTTTTGAGTAGTCTTACTGATACGATCCACTGAGATAGCTTCAACTTAAGTACACTAAAATTTAGAAATTGGAGAGCCTAGCAACAGCTCCACGGAGGTGCCGGTAAGATCATGATCGGGTGGTGAAGTTGTAGTCGTCTGTCCGAAGTTGTAGAGACATGATAAAGGTTCATGTGAAGATGAATCGATGAATTTGATTGAAGCAACGATATCCAAATAATTAAGTTAATGAAATGTTTTTTCCTTCACAAAAGAGATATGTAATATAATGAATGGAATAATATAATTCACTATAAATTTTGAACTCTTAAGTCTTATATAAGAAAAGAAATGAAAGGAGCAATTCATTATCTCTAAATCAAGAAATGATGGCAGATAGTATAAAGCCATGACTACTATCCCTTAATTTAGCAAATAAGAATTATATTTGCTTAACTGGCGACACGTCAAGTCAATTTAACATTAATCTTGAATTACTTGTAAATTAGTAATAAATTATATCTGTTTAAATTAAGTGAATATTGCGAAGAAAGTCTTTTTTTTTTGGCCTTGACATTTATATTAGTATTTCTATTATCTAGTTCATACGCGTGCATTAATATGTCGACATTTTGATTTTTCAAATACTTCAAATTGAATTTATTAGTAAATCCTGATAGTCACTTTTTAATTTAAAAAGATTATACACGTTAAATAAAAATCCATAATTACCTGGAAAATAGCTTTTTTTAATTTGCAACTTCCCTTTCATCGGGTGAATGGGTGGTATGACGATCTCAATGCTGATGCTAGATTTATTTAGGGAAATTTTCTTAATTAGCACTATTAATTAATGCCCCTAATAATAGATTATAGAAAGATTATTTGTTAAATTATATATATACATGCATACATACAATATTTTAGTTTTTATACATACATACTTAAAATACGTCTGACATA
This sequence comes from Solanum tuberosum, assembly GCF_000226075.1. Lineage (NCBI taxonomy): Eukaryota > Viridiplantae > Streptophyta > Magnoliopsida > Solanales > Solanaceae > Solanum > Solanum tuberosum. The sequence continues at coordinate 6,992 of NW_006239149.1, read as the reverse complement.
CACACAAGACGATATACAATTGTATGTACGGTGATACTAATAGGACATACGCCCAAACATACACAATATGTATGACTTGTGTCATATTACTGGGAAAATTTCTTCAACCACCAAATCAATTTAATTAATAAAGAGTATGACATCAATAATAGAAACATTTCATTTTTCTATACTCATTTTTTACATTCATGTGAGTTTGGGCGGTTTGACACTCTCAAACCCAAAGCTAAACGAATTATTAATATTTGTTAGATTTTGAGATTAAGAATACCTTCGTCGTTAAGTAAATAGCTAGACCACCTATACCCCTTACTTTAACATGGGGTGTCATGTGCATTCGATTTTTCGATTTGATTTTATATTATACGGTTTTGATTTTGAAAAAGTGTAATTCAATCCGAACCAAAATAAATTTGATTTGGTTTGATTCTTTTCGGTTCAATTATTCAGTTATCTCAATAATTTACTATCTAATATAAATCACAAGTAAAACGTACAACGTAATACTTAAAAGTATATCAATTATAGATGTCCAAACATAAAAGATAAACTAAATCATAATGAAAGATAATAACTAAAAAGGGACTAAAGTGTATATATAAAAATAATATAATTCGGGTTTTTCGATTTATCAATTTTTATTTTTCTAAATTCGAAATCAAATAAAGCAAATTATTAATTCAAAATCAAATTAAAAAAAATAAAATCAATCCAAATTAAAATTCGATTCGATTTACTACACTTAAAATTAAAATCCAAATTTAAAAACCAATACAGTGTGGACATTCTAATGAATTACATAAGAACGAGATTACGTACGTATTATTCACTTTGTGTACCTCAAAATACGCTCAAATATAATATTGAAAAAGTTACTCCAATATTAGTAAGCAAATAGAATCTTATCTTTTTAAGTGGCAACAGCCAACACGTCAAGTCCATGCCATAATTTGTCACCAAATAAGAAACAAACTTAGACGAAATTTTTACTCTAATTCATATAAATCAATTGGGAACAAGTTATCTTGGTCGGTTACCCTTGAATAAAAATAATATTATAATAGTGAGATAACAAATCTTAAGATAATTAATTAATAAAAGTAAATTCAGATTTGTAAACATTTTGATTTACAGCGCACTTTATTATCTTTAAAAAGAAATGTACGTTGACTAAAATCCATATTACTAGGGAAGTTGCTGCCCAACCTGTCATTTTAATTAATAAAGAATATAACATCAATGATAACATTTCATTTTTCACATTCATGTGTGGATGGGCGGTTTGACAGTCAATGTCCAACGAAAAAGATTTTTTATAGGTTAAGAAATAGGGAAGGAGGATAAAAAATACTCATAAACTATTAAAAATGGAACAAATATATCTTTTGTTAGATTTTGGTATTAAAAATATGAAAATTTTTATTTTAAGACAAATATGTGCTATATATTTACTATATACAGTTATAACGTTAAAAAATTACATTACACTACTCAAGATTAACACTGATGGAAGCTTCAACATAAGTAGTGCCGGCAAAATGAACTCATATTTTGGTAACCCATCCAATCCGCCCATATTTTAATGGGTTGGGTGAGTGACTTTTTACATGGGTAAAATATGGGTTGATATCCATATTCAACCCATACACATATGGATAAAATATGGATTAGCCAAATGGGTTAAGCTTCTAACTTTTATTCACTCAAAACTCTTTCATATCGCTAATAATATTGTAACTTCTCTTCCTTTTTATGTTCTTCTATAGAACTAATTACTTTTCTCTATAATTGAAAATGTGAAGTCTGTGACCCTCCAAAAATATATATTTTAAATGTACGATTCTTTTGTTAATTATAATTATATTTTTTATTTGTTTAATTTTATATTGGATATAAATAATAGCGTAATATAAGCAAATCATGTATTAGTATTGACATTGCTTAAAGTGCATTAAGCATGTTTTAGTCAAGTCCTAAATTGCAAATATTCATTTACTTTGAAATTAAAAAAATATTTTCCCCTTGTTATTACATAAATTTATTTATATTGAAAAGTTAAAGGATTTTTTTTTTACTTTTATGATACAATAAAACTAAATGAAACATTTTTCATCTAAAAAAAAGACTAAAATATTTTCTCCATGTTGAATTCTAAAGTAGAGTACTATTTACTCATGAAAATATGGGTAAACTAGTATTTTACCCAACTCATTTCTTACCCAATCCATTTTTACCCATATCAAATATGGGCGGGTTGAATTATTACCCATTTTATGTTGACCCTGTTTTACTAGAAAATATAAATAAAAGAAAAATGACTAAGTTTCAAAAAATCGATTAAACCTATGATTTAAGAGAAATCGAATTTTCAAAAGGACAAAGTCGCCACTTAATTTTTCAGTAAAAATCAAGCAAAAAACTTAAGGTTTTCAAAAGACTTAAACAGATAAAATCAATTGAAAATAAAAGGGTTCGAGTTCAAATGTACATTCCGAGAAGGTGTTAGGCCCTCGGAATGTCCACTAACTTGCAATTGACCGGCGATTTGACTAAAATGACTTCGACTAATTTTAGAAAATACTAACTAAGTAAGAAACTCATTTTTATTACTATTTTATTTAGTTTATTTTTATTTTATTTTATTATTATTGTCATTTTAATTATCTTAAGGGGAAATGAAATAAAGAGAATTTTTCTAAAAGGGAAATAAATTAAGTGACAAGACGAATAATAAAATAAAGCTAAGTATAAAATATAAATATTTTAATTTGAATATATAAAAAAAGTGAACTGGCTATCTTTGAGAATTTAATTAAATTCAACCATAAAATAAATAAAGTTAGTCCAACAATACAATGTAAATAATAATAGAGGGAAAGAAATATTTGAACTTGGACTTTTGGCCCAAACCCAATTAAATTGGCCTTTTGGGCCACCTGTCCTAAGTCTATAGTTTTGGCAATAATCATGGGTCAGCCCATTAGCTCCTTTGGGCCTACTGAAATCAAAACAACCAAGTGGAATTTGGCCCAAGCAAGTTGCGTATACATGGCTGTATACTAGTGTATACGGGCGGTATATCGAAGGTATACTGCCTTCTTCTGAGATACTATGACCTGCATTTTCAGTTTCTGACCCCACTTTTATTCTTCAACCTGTGGCTGCTGCGTTTTAACCTGTATATAAGCGTATACCGTTGTATATCGGTGTATACAGGTTGTTTTTCAGCCTGTTTTCAACCTTTTCGGAATCTGTAATTTAATTTTCCAACCCTGTTCGTCGGTTTCAAAACCCGGATGACTCGATAAAAAAAAAAAAAAAGAATCGGGCCTCTAAGGCCCAATCAATGGAATGCAAGGAAGAGAAGTCTCCAAGAACTCGGGAGGAGCCGATTCACACATAGAAAAAGAACAAAACAAGATATAAATTAGTAACAAAGCATACTTTAAATCTGTATAATGCAACCAAGACACATAAAAATAGAAATAAGGCAATAATGCATGTGTTTAGTTTACTATGCTAATGTTATGCTAAGATGTCCAAGGGAAGCATACAATGCCAAGTAAACTAAGAAATTAGATCCAACAGTAACGCAAAATAAGCAAATTCCATACCCTAAGACTACAAAAACTTGACAGACACATATTTAGATTTTTACGAGCATACATGAATAATACATATATTTGAAATTTTGAGGCATCTTTATGAAAACTTTGCCAATGTAAGTCATAAATAAATACATGTAATAGTATGTGATGCTAGAGAAGTTTACTTAGGCTATTACAATTTTTAAAGAAATCTGAAGTTAATACATTTTTAATGAATCACTGTTACCAAATAAAATCCATACATCAAACTAACTTCTACATGGCATACATTCAATCCTAGAGACTTGACTTCTCAACATACCTCAATACCTTTTGAATTCTAAGAAATCGGAAGCAGATAGACAACAATAAACATCACATACAAGCTATATTCAACGAACCCTCACATAACAGAAAATAACATTCTAAATCGGATTCAAAAGAGATACAGAAGAAAAAGTTCAAGACCTTTCAAAAGGCATGAGTGCAAATGAACATGATCAAAACGCACAATCAAAGACTTAAACGAACAACAAGAATGATAGCGATTGAACTCGAAATGTTTAACGAACAAACCCAACAGTAAACAAATGGCATTAGAACCTCATAAAAAAAATCAACCTAACTCGTGTTCTACTCACAGTCTCCATAGATGTTTGAAGATGAGCAACTCGCACGAGGGATACACCTCATACATTAGTCGACTGAGTTAACCCCATTCGAAACCAAGCAAACTTTCAACATACAACAGCGATGAACCGAGCAAAGAACAAAGTTATTCGAAGAAACAAATACGACAACACCGAAAACAAGTTCAAATAAAAAGGGGAGTTCACCTTTTTCGGGGCAGCGAACGGAACAGGACGAGTAGAGGATTAACGACTTCACTACCACTGAAATGCTACTCCAAGAGCGTTGATGAACAGAGCAAAAATCAAACGAGACCCGAAATTTTGTTCCAACTTTCTATGACTTCAAAAGCCTATTTCCTGAATGCTTATATATGAATAGGTATAGCTAATATTTCACTGTGCTTTTCTCAAGTTCTAACTAATTCCTCCCAATATTTTTTCCCTAATCTTTTTTCTCCCACCCCCACACAATGAAGAAGAAGGGGAAATTATAGGGGGAAACTAGGGTTCGGAATGGGGGGAAAACGAATGAAATCCAAATAGAGAAGGCCCAATTCAAAATTCAAAGTCCCAAAATCCTTTCACCATTTTAGGGAGGACACATTTTCTCTAAAAGATCTCCCCATTTCGGAAGAGGAAAGGGGGTAGACGCGTGCTTGCTTTTCTGCACTGTTAATACGAATTAAAAAGGGACATGAGGAAGAAAATGGGGCGCGTACATGATCGTTTTGGAATTGTTCACGCGTTGAAGAAGATGGGGAAGCTGCTGTTCGGCGTGTTGGACTGCTGCGTACAACTATTGTTGACGTTGCTAATTCTCTTGAGGGATTGAGGAGTGGGCCGGGTCAGGGGAAAAGAAGTGGGTTGGGGTGAAAGGGGAAAAGGAATTAAAAGTGGGTTGCTGGAAATTGTTGAATTGAGGGAAATAAAGGGGAATGAGTCTTGGTAAAGGAATTGGGCTGAAGCAAATTAGGAAATGAGCGGCCCAAACTTTGGTCTTAAAATAGGTTGAAGGAAAAAAATTAGATTTGGCTACAATTGCAATAGAAATTAATTAACAATTTGGCCAAACGGATTAAAGAGGTAACCAAAAAATTAATTTTTAGAAGATTCGGCTATAATTCAAATAAGACGAATTAATATAATTAATTTATGAGCTTCTAAATCTTAACGAGACAAAATAGTTAATTCAATTATAAACTAAATAATTCAAAATTATAGCCATAAATTAAACTAAACTAACTTAATAAAGTACCTACTAAAATTAAAAAATGTGAAAAGAGTGGGACGTTGGGAGAGAACAAAAAAAAACTAATTTGGGAGTTTTCCTATTTTAGAAATTAGGTTTTAATTAAATTTGGGTGAAGGTGTAAAAAAAAAAACTTGAGGACCTATTTAATTATTTTTAAAAATTGATTAAAAATTTATCACCAACACTTAATAATTAAAGGGAAAAGGGTCAAAAATACCCCTCAACTTTGTTTTATTGGTTGATTATATCCCTACCGTTAAAATGAAGTTAGTTTTACCACTGCCGTTTACAAACTTATCATTTGTACCCTCCAAACTAACGGTTTCCCCAAATCAATCCCAAATTCTCAACTTCAACCCGAATTATCCATTTAAAACAAATTATCAATTAAATCCGACCCATAACCCATTTAATCTGATCTTACATACCAAATGTATAAAAAAAAGTAATAAATTCACCAAAACCCATTTCAATTCCTAATGAACAAATAAATTTCCAGCCATTAATGAGATTTTAAGAAGCAATGTTAGGAGCAAAAGCAGAGGAAGAAGACATGCCAGCCTTATGTTCATACACAAAAATAAGAACAATGTTGCTATTGAAATAATCCAATAACCTTCTTCCCCAAAAGTCACTTGTATAGATGTATTCACTAGTTCTTCAAATCCGCCGCACAAAACGGTGAAAAGGCAGTACTAGGCGGTCAAATTCCACCAAAAAACAACAAGAAGAAAGAAACTAAAAAGTTCATGATGCTGCAATTTTGGGTGGGAATTATCTAATTACACAAATTTAGATCAGTGATTTCAGTTGTGAAGAAATGGGCGTGTTGTTTTCGATTTGGGTATTTTGAGGAAGAAGTTGAAATTATTGATTTTTCGAAGTTGGAACTCGCTTGTAAAATCCAAAATTCAAACTCAAGCTCCAAGCTCGGCAATGAAGTTTCCATGGTTGTTTCTTCAAGTTTCAGGCTCCAATTCAAAAATTAGTACCCTTAGAAGCTTTTAACAATGGCTTTGAAGATATTTACAGAATGAGTAACACTACAACAAATTCAATGACAAGGGAGAAATCCATTCTTTTTAGTTTTGGTGGACTCAACAAAATTGAGAAAATTAAATTAAATTTTGTTTATAATGGTGGTGGGTTTTATATGGGTCGGATCAGATTAGAAAAGAATTTCATTCTAAATGAGTTTTAAATGGGTAATTCGGGTCGAAATTGAGAATTTGAGATTGATTTGAGACAAATCGTTAGTTTGGAGGGTACATATGATAAGTTTATAGACGATAGAGGTAAAACTAACTTTGTTTCAATAATAAGGGCATATTCAACCAATAAAATAAAATTGAGGGGTATTTTTGACCCTTTTCCCATAATTAAAACTAGGGTCATTGGTTTTATATTTCAACGCTTTCTTGGCGGCTATAATTCATTCACTCGACTAATAAGCACACTTTCTTCGGAAAGCCATAATCTCTCTACTAAAACTTCCCTAACATTTCTGAATCTTCTTCTTCA
>NW_006239148.1:1052514-1072888 GCF_000226075.1 Solanum tuberosum | reverse complement strand
CCCCATAATCCCCCCCACACACAAAAGAATTTGTTTTTTTTTTTTAGATTGGTTTCCGAGTCAAAATTATTTTCTACTCTCTAGTAAGATATAAAAGATATTTTCTTTAAAATGTTTTTCATTCATAAACCAAAACACGAAAAAATATTTTTTACTTACCAACCAAACATGAGAAAATAAGTCAGAAATCCACTTATTTTCTAGGAAAACATTTTATTTCATACCAAACATACCGTAAGTCTTTGACCTCTTGTTGTCCATCTTCTACACCATTATCTCTATCTTCCAAACACTCATCCTATGATTACTATGATCAAAAGCAACATTACCAAACCAGTCCCAAAACTGTATTCATGTTACCACTACTTCATCTACCTCAGGTTCCTCTTTATCTGCATCTACAAGCATCAAAACAGAACCCAAAAGGATTGACGATCATGCTTTAAGAGATCCTATGTGGAAGCAAGCGATGATTGATGAGATTACTGTCTTACAACGTCAAGGTATATGGACGCTTGTGCCACCTCCTTCCGGTAAGAATATTGTGGGCTCAAAGTGGATTTTTAGGATAAACATGAATGCGGATGGCAGTTTAAATAAATATAAATCACGGTTAGTTGCACAAGGCTTTACTTAAAAACCTGGACTTGATTATATTGAACCTTTTTCTCCAGTTGCAAAACATACCACTGTTCGGGTTATTTTATCCATTGCTCTATCTAACAATTGGTGTCTCACTCAATTGGATGTTAATAATGCTTTTCTGCATGGTACTTTGACTGAGGAAGTCTACATGTCTCAGCCTAAGGGTTTTGTTGATTCAACTCGGCCTACTCATTTTTGTCGTCTTCAATCGAAAAGCAATTTATGGCTTAAAGCATGCCCCTCATGCATGGTATGATGAGTTCAGTGGCTACCTACTATCTTTGGGATTCAAAGCTTTCATAACAGGTTTGTGCCTCTTTATTTTATTTGTTGCTGGGATAATCATTCATCTCATAGTTTATGTGGCTGACCTCATTGTGACTGGTAATAGTGATTTTGTTATTTAATTATTTAATACCAAGCTTGGCACTCAGTTTTCGATCAAGGATTTGGGAAATCTTACGTATTTTCTTGGATTTCAAGTCATTCGTACATCGAGTGGTATTTTGTTATCTCAAAGAAAATACTTAGAGGATATTGTGGATCATGCTTCCATGGCTGGGGTAAAATCTGATTTTAACTCCACTCACGACCACTAATTCTCTTATGTTGGATGATAGTGCACATCTACATGACCCTAAGGAGTATCAGGTTCCTGTTGGTTCCCTCCAATATATCTGGCACTAACACATTCGGATATTGCCTTTACAACACATCGTCTCTCTCAATTTGCACTTCACCCAACAACTAACCATTGGAATGCCTTTAAGGATGTTATTCCCTATCTTATTAGCACAATTGATCATGGCTTATTTCTACACAAGAATTTCCACTTGATTTACATGCCTTATCGGAGGTGGATTGGGCAAGAAATAAAGATGATTGAACGTCCACTAGTGCTCTTATTATTTTTCTTGGTAAGAATCCATTGGCTTCAGAATCTGTGTCAAGAACTTTCACTCAGCTCTCTTCGACCTCCACTCATTTATTGTGATAACTTGGGCTCCACTTAATTGGCTGCTAACCTAGTGTTCCCCTGCAAAATGAAGTATTTGGAAATTGATTATCACTTTGTCCGATCTCTTGTTGGTCAAGGATTTCTTCGTGTTGTGCATGTCTCTACTAAAGATCAACTTGCAGATGCACTTACAAAACCATTAGCTCGTCCAGATTTTTAAAGATTGCCGTTCTTGCTCTTTCCAATGACCACAATCTTAAGGGCAAATCTTAGAAGAATATCATGTCATGATTTCTTTCTATCAAATATAGTAAATTGATTGTATTATATTGTAGGATATATAATTGGTTTAAATAATAAGTATTATTTATAGAAGTAAGGATTAATTCTAGTCTAGTTAATAATTTGTTTGCAATATATTATCTTAGATATTTTTTATAATTTTTTTGTTTATTAATGTGAAGATTTGAATGGTTTAATTCAAAGCTGATATTTATGGTCACATGTAGATAGTTTTTCTTTATTTCATTTTTGTACCCTTTTTATATTTATATATAATCTTCAATATTATTTTATGTTAAAATTCACTACTAAAATATTTTGGAGCCTCAAAATGTAAGGGTCTAAAGCAAACGCTTTATTGGGCCACCTTTGTGACCTTAATTAGAAAAGCAACTTTCACGTATAACAAACATAAAAATCATATTTATATGTTATAGCTATAATTTGCATAATTACGCTTCATAGCAAATTTTATGTTTGCTATATATGGAACTTTTGATTTGTATAATTCACTACAAACATTCAATTTTATACAAATTGTTCAGTTTTGTATAAATTCATTTATACATTGTAATTTGTATAATAAGATCTGTATTTGTATAATTATAAGTGTATAGGACGAAAATATATGTATTTGTATTTGTATATACACTTTTCTCTCGCTTTATACAAACACAAACGCATTTTGTACCGAAATGTATAAAATGACTAATTGTATACCGAATCAGATGGCAAAAAAAAGGGGATGTTTGCTGCGAATTACAATTAAAATAAACTATGGCTATAGCATTTAATTTGAATTAATAGTTTGCTATTTCATACAATTTTCCCTTTATAAATTGTTGGGATTTTTTCTTAATTTTTTTTCATATATGTTAGTTTCACTTTGTAATCCTTTCCCTTTTCCCCCTTTTTCTACCCTAAAAAGGTAATTAATTCCATTGTAATTTTACTATCAACGTGCTTTAGCAAATCATAATAATATGTATGATCGATCCACTTAAAAATTCAAAAAAGAGACAATTAAAGTTTATTTGTTGATGCTTATCACATATTAATTATTGACACAAACAAATAATTTCTGCCCATTTCTTTTGCAATTTTTCTTGCCAATCGAGGACTTTAAGTCGCTTTTAGGACTTATTTCATTACAATTTTTTTTTTTATTGTTTTAGTACAACTTGAGAAACCTTGAATTATGCTCTTAGCATATTTATTTCCTTTCTCATCGACACTCATTAAGGAAATACTCATAATTTTACTTTTTCTGATATCATTCTCTCGTAAGTTGCATGAATTCACCACTGAAAATAAACAAAGATATTTGAAAAATCGAGATAATCATATATATAAGAACAATCAAGGCATATGACATAAATATCCACCAAAAAAGGTATATGACATAAATAAAAAATTCAAATTACTTCGTCAATGATATGAAAAAATTAAATAAATTCAACTCTCAAGACAAATACTAAAATTTGAAGTAAAAAGAAAATAAAATAAAAGTTATACAGAGAAACATAAATCAAACACCAAGCAAGCATGAGGATTATTTAAGATACAATTACTTCATACCAATTAAATAAAAACAAGGCAAAAATGATTACATCTCAATTAAATGAATAACAACTTGGACAAAGTAATACTACCAAGGTTGTTATATCCACTAAGAAGGGCTGGTAATTTCAAAGTAATTTTCGAGGTTTTGGAAAAAATTAAAGGGGAAAAGTGGAGTACTAACTATTGAGTCATTTAGTTTTGTTACAAAGATATATAAAAAGTAGTAGAAAAATAAAAATAAAATAATAATTTTCTATCTATTATATAGAAGACCCATAAAGTGGACGATCAATAATATTTTTGTAAATCTAATTTCATTTTAGGGCAAAGCTATAATCATAGCATCAACGGTTAAATGAAATTCTGGAAAGATCTAAAAAAGAAAATTCAAATAATTTTCACCAAAGATAAGAGGTCATTACTATATAAGAAGAGGGAATAACCAACCACCACAAGTCAACATGTGTTCCAATAAGAAGAGGGAATAACCAATATATTTATAAAAAGAAATGACATAAAATGAAATGGAGAGAGTATTAGTTTTTTGAAAAATTGGAAAAAGGACAAAACACATATAAATTAAAAGACATATAAAAAAAAGTTGGTTCGACTCTCAAACATAAAAAGTAACATATGTTATTAAAAACTTTAATAAAAAGTACTATAATTTATAATAAATAATAACTTAAAATATCTACAAGACAACAAAAAAAACACTAATTTTTGTACTGCTTGTGTCACATAAATTAGGATTAGGATGATTTTAACATTTTAATTTTGGTTATACATTATAAAATAGCCGAAAAATTGAATGATATAATTTTTTTAAAATAACCGAATGAATCGTCCTATCGATAACCCTAATGTTTCTTCTACTCTGTTTATTTTTACTTAAATTTAGAAAGATATGCTTCATTTCTACCCTCAATATTATCGCTACATTTATTTGCTATTTAAATTGAAATTAAAAAGACAAATGACAATAAGTTTCTATATTAGCTCACTTATGAGCAAAATATATTATAACAATCTTTACTAATTTTATAACAATACATAAACTATACTCCCTCCGTCCCATATTAGATGGGAACTTCCAACTTTACACAGTGATTAAGAAATTCATTAATACATTGGAAAACTTCACCATTTTGCCCTTTGTTTATATCAATGCACATTGAAATGAGTTACAAAAAATATACATACAATATAGGAATGGTCATATTAATTGTAGGGGTAAAATGGAAAAGAATTAATTAATTCTATCCTAATTGAATAAGTGCTCAAATAATATGAAAAAAATATTTTTAGTAAGATTCTCATCTAATATGGGACGGAGCTGAGAGAGTAACAATATAACTTTATTAATGTTGGGCCCGGCCAGCGCCCAGGCTTTCTTTACTAGTATATATATAAGAGTGTAAAAATAATGTTGATGTGGGCCCTACATTAAATTCATTTTCTCTTTAGAATTTATCATAGTCTCCTTTGTAGCACAAGTAATTCCAACAAATAATTGATTTTATGATTTTTAATGCTATAAAATTGCTAAATTTTGTTATATCTATCGGTGCAATTAATTTTTGAAAATTGACTGTAAAAAGAGATATATAAATTAAAATGAAGAGGGTATTTTTTATTAATACATTTCTAATTAACAAAACATTTATATTACACAAAGTATCAAATGAATAAATATTGTCTTAGATTTAAAACTATATTAAAGATATGTACTACATATCGAGCCTAAATTTTTTTATGTCATGAATATTGATTCAAAATACAGGTTCAACCATTCTACGTTTTGTGTACATATGTGTGCTATTCAATAGTGTTGATAGGACAACAACACTACATGTAAATACTTGCATGTGTCAATAAAAGGTAAAAATATTGAATTAATTTGCATTGCACATTTAATTAATTTACAAAATATCTATTATAATATAGTAAAATAATTTTGATAAAATACTAATAAATATTGAACTAATATTTATCTATTCAGGTAAATGAGATCATATATTTTCATTAAATATATTCATACGTTTCTCTGCAAGAGCAATTTTATTAGAACTTACCTGAAAATAATTGAATTTCATTTTTTAAATAGTTTTTATTTTTATTTCTTTTTCCTTTTGTCTATAATTCCAAAATTTCACATAACACATATCTATAATTCCAAAATTTCACATAACACATAAAATCATAACTTTTTTCTTCATGCTTCTATCATTATGTAAACAATGATATGATTCATCCTAATTTGCATTAAATAGGCCATCACTTTTGTTTGTTAAACACCTATGAAAACGAATTTAAGTATACTCAAAAACTAATCTATATATATATCGGTAGACTTTGTTGCTTTGTATGATTTTATAAATTATAAAAATTGTTAATATATTAACATTTATAATTTTAATCTCTTCGTTTGAATAATTATCAAATACAGTAGAAAAAGAATATCATTAAATTAAATGTTTAATTCGAATGTACATAATGTTGAAATAAAAGCATTGGAGCAAGTGATATTTTATTACTAATTAATAAAACTTAAATAAGTTATAAATTATTGTTTGATTTTATAAAAATAAAAAAGACATTATTATAGAGTGTGGTTTCTATTAGTAGTTCTATTACACTGATGATATTTATTTTTTGAAAAACTAATTAAATACTTGAAATATATTTAAGATTGAAATATTGGACCGTAAATAGACCTTTTATTTTCTAGTAATAGAAAAATGCCAACAAAAAAGAGAAATATAGTAATATAAATTCTTGTCACAAACCTAAAGATATTACATCACTTTATCTCTCTCGGTATATATAGAATTATTATAGATTGTATTTCAGGCACTAAGCACCTGCCTACACTCAGGGGCGGAGCTACAGTGGTGTCAGGGTGTCCAACCGGACACCCTTCGTCGAAAATGATACTGGATGTGTAAGTAAAATGGTACTCTAAATGACAACTTAATATATTTCGGACACTCTGAAAACATGTAGTATGTACAGCCCAGTGGTTCTTGGGGCTGACGAAGTAGCGTGCAGGGGTACTGAAGGGCGGGAGTTCGATTCTCACCAACAGCATTTTTTCTTATGCTATTTTTTATATTTTAAAAAGAAATTTTTTTAGTTATTTTTTAAATCGAAATAATAGTTAATAAATATATTATTAGAAATAATTTAAAATTAATTTCGATTCTCACCAACAGCATTTTTTCTTATGCTATTTTTTATATTTTTAAAAAGAAATTTTTTTAGTTACTTTTTAAATCGAAATAATAGTTAATAAATATATTATTAGAAATAATTTAAAATTAATATTATTTGATAAAATAATCCTTAATTAGATACAACTTAAGAATTTAAGAAAAAAAAAATTAAAAATTTAGCAGCCAATAAGAATTTTAATTGATTTGATTTTTTTTTTAATTAAAATTTTAAATAAAAATTATTTTTTTATTTAATTTAAGTTAATAAACAACCCTGAAATTTTATATAAAATAAAAAAACGCAAAAAAGGCTCGTTTTACTGTCCTCGTTGCTTGAAGCGTAAAAATGATGTCATTCTAAGTTGAATTTTCTCCCTTTTTCTCTTTTTTTTCTTCCGTCTGATCATGTTATATTAAACTAAATATACACATTAAAACTAAATATTATGTAGTTTAACTTTAATTTTTTTTGTACATTTGTTCATTAAGAAATTTAATTATTAATATTATGTAGTTTGATTTTAAAAAATTCAGTACATCCATTCGTCATTTTTTTTAATTGATGTAATTCTTGGACACCCTGCGCAAAATTTCTGGCTACGCCATTGCAGCTACACTCAACCCGAGTTCCACAACTAATTAATCAATTTCCCAAACATGCATTCCATAAATTAGTTTTTTTTTCATCGTTCAAAATAATTTAATTGTTTAAAGTTCAAGATGGATGTTTGAATTTTTTCTTCCATATTTTCTCCTACCTTTAATGAAGTTTGATATTTTCTATGAGATGAATCACACTGCTTACAAAGTTACATTTATGATTTCACAAAGGACAATGGTGGAAAGTATTGTTTAAATTATGTTTTTAGATGTTTTTCTTAATAGGGAAAATTGTATGAAATATCAAACTATTAATTCAAATTAAATGTTATAGCCATAGTTTATTTTAATTGTAATTCGCAACAAACATCCCCTTTTTTTGCCATCTGATTCGGTATACAATTAGCCATTTTCGGTATACAATTAGCCATTTTATACATTTCGGTATAAAATGCATTTGTGTTTGCATAAAAGTGAGAGAAAAGTGTATATACAAATACAAATACATATATTTTCGTCATATACACTTATAATTATACAAATACAGTTCTTATTATACAAATTACAATGTATAAATGAATTTATATAAAATTGAACAATTTGTATAAAATTGGATGTTTGTAGCGAATTATACAAATCAAAAGCTCCATAGCAAACATAAAATTTAGCTATGGAGTGCAATTATGTAAATTATAACTATAACATACAAATAATGATTTTTATGTTTGTTATATGTGAAAGTTGCACTTTATAAGTAGTAGATCATTCACTTTGTTTATGTTAATAGAAATGTGACATACTGAATGAAACATTCAAAAAGACAATGGATGATATTATCCTCTTTTTTTCTTTTTTTTTCTACTCTTCTATTTAATAACCGAAATTCATCTATTTATAAACTCAAACCATTTTAAGCAGCTCAAATTCAACTCAACTCACTTATTTGTTACATACACCTTAAATCATCTCGCTTCTACAAACTAACTAGCAAAATTCAACTATATGCCTCCTCTTCTTCTCTTTCTCTCACTGCCTCAGAAACCGGAGTATTAGTGTGGGAGCCATAGTTCTCCATCACTACCGGTGGGGAACCAGTCACCCCGGGAGATATCGGGTTGACCCATCCATCAATACAAGACCCGCAATTTGTCTCAACCCATCCTTCAAGGTCATAGTAACAACGACCCATTAACCCATGACCCGAACATACCCTACCTATCATTACAGAAATTGCTCCTAGAACAAATATAGCAATTAATATAGCGATTACGGGTCCAACCGACCCGTGATCTCGATGATCCGAATAAGCTTGCTGGTCCACAATCATGGGTGGTGGTAAAGACATTTTGGAGGATACTAAACCAAGAATATGAACATTTTGGTGTTGATGATACTCTTGTTGCCTCTTGGCTAAAATAATGACTACTTGATATTCTTTGGTGGAATTTAATATCAAGAGAAATATAATAAGTTCCTTTGAAAAATCATAAAATATTGTGCGGCCATACAATATACTTTAAATTCTCGTTGTTAAGAGAAATGAATCAACAAATGCATGTCAGGAGGGATGTAATTCTGGAGGTGTTGTTTCTTCTAACTAAATGAACATGTACAATAGTCACTCAATTTCTTGATACGTTTCACTTTCTTAGTAGACTTTTCTAGTATGAATTTGAATTAATTGGATTAGTGATTTTGTGATGTAAATTGGAATAATGAGAAGAAGAAATGGGAAAAGTAGAAAGAGAAGTGGAGTAAGGGGACATGAGATTTATGTACATACTATACATATACATATATATTAAGTCATGCTTGTGTGATAGGACTTGGGAGGTAAAGCTCTAGAAAAGGAACTTTTATACTACTTCCATATATTGTTTTTACTTTGATTTATTTGTCTAGTTTTGACTTGATGTAATGTTTAATAAGTAAAGAAATTTTTTGAAACTAGTGATCTTAAATTAGAAATGTGTATAATGTATCAGAATATCAGTTAATCTTACAGTATTAAACATGTCATATGAAAAATTAGAATTAAAATATTGTCCATAATATATATATATATATATATATATATTGAAACGGACTAAAAAAAATTGGATGGGGTAGGGGGCTGAGCTAGAATGTTGTTTCTTTGATTTATGAGGATTTATTTCTTTATGAGGATCTTATTTTGGTGGATATGAAATCTTGAAATAGCATATAAATAGAGATCTGCTGCCCGGCCCCTAGTGGATTTACATTGACTATATAAAAGAGGTTTTAATCAATTAAATTGCCTAAATATAAGTATATATAGTCCATGGGAGTATCACATGAATTGGTTAATACATAAATTTGGGAGTATTAAATGAATTGAATTAATAAATGAACGACGTATTATTAATCTGTCCAAGGATTACTTGGGATAAGATCTATAAACTGGATCAAAATGGACTAAAACAACACAGTTTAGATAAACGATAACTAATGCATGTCATGTTTAGAAGGATTTTTTAGATATTAATACTCCCTATAACACAACATACACATTGTTGTTATTGTAATAACCATAAAATTTTCAGACATGTCATGATAGAGACTCTTTGACTGTACTAATAATGTAAAACAAAATATACCCTTGTCTAGGGAACCAGTGAAAATAATGTTAATTACTGCTCCCTCTCTCCAACAATATAATACTTGTCCTCTATTGACTTTGTACACTTTTTAAGAAAATATAAATAAAAGAGTCATTTTACTATATGATCCTTTAAATATAATAAATACAATGTCTTGAAAAATATAATAAAGAACTGAATATAATTAATGATAAGGATAAATTAGGAATTAAGTGTAAAATTATCTATTGATTTCATAAAGTCGACAAGTATTATTGGACATTTCAAAATAATATAGTAAACAACTATTATTAGACAGAGGGAGTAAGTATAGTTTGAATATGGGACCCTGACTTTGTTTTTTCTGAGTAAAATTTGATTTTTTGTTTCTGATCCCAAGAATTTTAGTAGCATGTCTCTTGGACCACATAGAAAAATTGGATTAGTTAGTTATCTAATCAGATATAACCACATATTTATATTAACATCCGTATTTCCACAACATCCTCAAAAACATCAATAATAATTTATTTTTCTTTGGTGACTAATTTATTGAAAATAAATGCGATTACTAGCACATCTCGTTATTTATTTTGATTAAATGTCACATTGTGGGGGGGGGGGGGGGGGGGGGTTTGGGGGGGGGGGGGGGGGAGGGGGGTCTACTAGGGTTTGATCCATATTACTACAATTTCAAAGCAGATCAACCTACAATTGCCAGATACATCAAATGCTTTAATCAATGCACCAACAATCAAGTTAGGCGGGGATTAGTTATGTCACAAATAAAAATTCTGAAATTAGTTTTAGTGAATATTTAGTTTGCTATATTAAAAATAATATTCATTGCATAGTTTTTAAAACAAGTTAGTTTATTTATAAAAGTAATCTTCATAAGTGACAAGGATGTAAACAATTATGTATAAAAAGGGTTTGATGGAGATATTTTTGTCATTTTAACTATGGCTTAACATATAAGCGGTATGCCCTTTGAACTTGCACGCTTTTTCCCTTTAGACACACCTCAATAAGGTCATCTTCCTATTGAACACCTAATGAAGCCTCTTATCACTGCCAACTTAAATTCCACCATTAATACAATTATGAACTCTCTATTTGTTCTTTTTATTTTTATTATATAAATTAGGGATAGAGTGAAATTTAAGAGAAAATACCTCTCACGTGCTTTTAATGAGTGCACTGCATTTACTATGCCAGATCAACAATGTGTGTCTAATAGACACACTTTGAGTATACATTAGGTGTTTAATAGGAATTAGGCTTTGTTAAGGTGTCTAAATGGAAAAGGCGTGCAAGTTCAAGGACCTGCTTATGTGTTAAGCCTTTAACTATTTTATCCTGTGATAAATTATCCCACAATTATTATTCACCCAAAAACATATATAATTTATCCTAATACTAATTATTAATCTAAGAATAGGTTGTCCTAAACTTTTTAACTAAACAACATATTAAAGGGTACTAAAAGTTTATCCTAGAATTATCTCCTTTTATCCTGAAAGAGAATCTGAAGCAGGATCGAAAACAGAATAAGATTGAGGAGCGGAAAGCCACTCGGCTCAAGCCGAGGAGCGGTGGTAAAGAAGATGTTCTTGTTCTTCCATTCCCCAAACCCACTTCAGCTTTCAAGATTGGGTTGGTGTTCCGAATGCCAAATGTATTCTTAAGGTATACACTCTCATTGCTGAATTAATCCTTCCGCTACATTGTGAAAAGAAATCCAATTTTTGCATTCAATGAAGCTCAAACTAATGAACAAGATAATTTAATCACTACTTTTAAAAAATAGAAATTAGCGATGAACAAATTATGCAACTAAATTAAAAAAATCTCCCAAACAAATCGGTTTACTATGTTCTTCAAAGGCATTGGTGTACGCAGGATTTTGGAAGCTAGTAATATCGGTTTAACTATCGGAAGTCGTCTTATGAGTTTAGGAATATAAAAGAGACAACATTTGAAATTTTTTGTGTGTATTTCATTCTTTACCAAATGATCTTTATTTTATACTGCTAATATAAATAAAAGGAATGTTACATTCTATAACATACTAGACAACGGTCCTATTTACAATTGGTTGTATTCTACTAACTATATTTTGTTTACAATGCTAATAAGGATAAAAATAGAAAAAAAATATATACTAGGTATACTAAGGGTCTATTTGGCCAAGTGAGATAAAATCATAATATAAATTATATTAGATGAAGTTGAAGTTTTATTTAGACATAAAAATTTAAACTTTTAAATTGTAGTTTTTGTTCATAAACATAAAAATTCCATAAATTGTGAAAATTATCAAAGTTACTCCAATTTTTTTTATAAAATCATACCAAATAAGCAAAAGTATAATACACAATCACAAAGTTATTCTAAAAAATAATAGAACATTTATTGATCGGACTTTAGTTCAATAAAAGAGTAAATTGAACATAAGTTGTAGTGTACTACTCTTTAACATAACCTCCCACATAGACAGACAATCTCCTCATGTCGAGCATGCATTTCTCGATCAGATGACCGAGAAGACAAACCAATATTGTTACTTTGAGTCATTTATTGATCAACACGTTCATATAAATTTTGGTTTAAAGTAATAAATAAATTTGATTGGTGATATTAATTGTTATATCTAATATAAATGGTTTAAAGGTTGGTAAGAGTAATTATATCACTATAAATTTTGTTTACATATAAAATAAAGAGTGAAGTGTCAAAAATACACTTAGGGACTGTTTGGATTGACTTTTATAAGTTAAAAGCCAAAAGTTGGGGGTTTCCAAATTTTGTCTTTTGGTTTTTATTTTTATTTTTTAAAACTTCCCCAAACACTTTCAAAACTAAAAAAATGTTTAAAAGTCAAAAGTCACTAAAAATAAGTTAATTCAAACACCCACTTAAATCATCTTTTTTTATTATTATTATTTTTGAGTTTCATATCTAAACTATTGAGAGTGAGTTCATACCTAAGATTTCACTCATTAATTTGAGAAACTCACATCTCTTTTATTACAATTTCATGATAGTGTGTGTACTACACTCTCTTTTATTTTAAAAAAAAGGCCAAAGTCATGTGCGGCCCCCTAAAGTTGTCCGCATAATTCATTTAAACACCTCAACTAGAGCTAGTACCTATTGAACACCTAAAATATTTAAATTGTGTATCTATTAAGCACAAAATACTGATGTGGCAAAAAACGTGTTCTTCACCTTCCATGAGCGCGTATAGATACCAACAAATGATATTTTCCTCTCTTTTTTTTCCTGAAAAAGTACACTTATTTGCTTTATTATCATTGACATTAATTGTGTCTTCTTCCATGCCACCCACCCCTCCAACTCTCTCTTTCTCTCATCCTCTTCAATTATTTTTCTGTTTTTTCCTCTTTTTTCAGATTTCTAATATTTTGGTGAAGGTCCATTTAATCTGATGAAAGTAAATTGAATCAATTTTTTTCCGATCAAAATTTAATTGTTTCTTGTAACTGTGATAATATTTATTAATCGAAAGAAGATGAAGGCAATGGGTTGGAGGTGTTGCTGATGCCGATGAAAGAGTGAGGAGACGATTGTTTGCATGCCAACGCCGACGGGAAGGGAAACCAGTTGAAGAAGAAGACGACAGGGTGGGGGAGTTAATTAAAAAAAACTATTTTTATTTACTTAAAATTCTTCTTGGATTATTTAAATAGAATTTTTTAAAAATTGAATTCAACTGTCACGTGTCATTGTTTCATTGGTACACCTGCTATGTATTTGCGTTTGAGCTACACGCGATTTTGCTTTTCAACTTATTTTCATTTTGTGTCCAATAGATATAAATTTCTTAAGGTTAAAGTGTTCAATAGGTACTAGCCCTAGTTGAAGTGTCTAAATGAATTATGCGGACAACTTTAGGGGGCCGCAGATGACTTTGGCCTAAAAAAAATCTTGTCACATGGATAAAACATTCATGTTGACAAAAATTAAATAAATTATTATTGAAAACAAAACCTAACCCCCTACGGCTGCTCGTGAATGGCGACTTAGAAGCCTCTCATGGTTGTCACTTGGCCTTTCCCCAGTCTCAAACTATGGGATAGTCAAACCTTATCAATACCTATGCGTCTCTAATGAACTATAATCCTATGGCAATGCCCAAAACAAACTTGAAACTTATTCAATTAATACACGGGGAATCAACTGTTCGATTTACTTTTAAGGAATTAGATGAGTATGCCATTGAAGAGGGACTTCATCAAGCCGTGATTATGAAGCTTTCCTATGGTGCACCAAGCTTACACGAACTGAGAAAATTGATTCCAAAACAATTGGTCATCAAAGGACTTTGTTTAATTGGCTCGCTTACCGCGCGTCATCTTTTAATTTGTTGTGATATTTATGAAGATTTTTGCTCTGTTCTTTCTTAACAATATGGTTATCTTCAATTTAATGGGGAAAAATATCTTTTCTCTAACTTTCCATGGACACAAATTTTAATCCCAAGGAAGAAACTTCAAAAGCTTTGGTTTGGGTTTCGCTATCGGATCTGCCGCCAAATTTTTTTGCTCGAAGACCTTGGTTATCTATTGCATCAGCTATAGGTAAGACGTTAACCATAGATAAATCCACTCAAGATAGGACAAGACCGAGTACAACTAGAGTTAAGGTCATTTTTTATCTTATGGACAAAAATCCTAAATGAGTAAGGATGCATTTTTTTTATGAACAATCTAATAATCGTTGAACACTATCAACAGGTTGTTTGATAATCTTCCTTTGTATTGTACTTGTTGTAAGCACCAAGGTCATGAAGATGTTGATTGCCAACTAATGATCAAGAAAAACAAACGAGAGGGTAATCAAGATGACATTGGGCAGCAAGGTGACAAAACAAACAATCTGGAACAATTGCAGGTGATACACGAGACTTCTTAAATGCAAAAAAGCTTAAAATAAAGTCTCTAATGATACGGATAATGCAAGTAATGTGAACGAAACATCGAATATCAAATATACGCAACACCTAACTATTGAAAATAGTGGTGATACAAGGTTAGCATTAGTTGTGCAAAGGTCAGTGTAGGAGGTACTTTTGGTGCCTGGAACAGAGGTTCAAGAAGCCTCTACCAGAGGTTCAGTTGATAGACAACTCTGGAAAAAGTTTGGCTGATGCTTAGAAAGCTTCAAATAAGGTCCAAGGATATCAAGAAGGTGATGCATATGTAATTTCAAGTGAAGATCAATCTGGTTCGAATGCAGATCAGGTGCTTCATCGAAATTCGATTACAACGTCAAAACTTGAACATTTCAGACAACAAACATGTCAAGGCAGCAACTAAATTGTAATGCTACTGAAAAAGAAAGTACTATAACCACATGGATCATGAGGGTAGGGAGTGAACCTGCAGATACATCAAATAATAAAATTGAGCTTCAAGAAAAGACAACTAATTCAAAGGTTTTTGTTGTTGCATCGTAAGTCACTTCTAGAAAGCTATTGATTGGAGATGTAACCATTAACACAGATGCTACTTATGTGGCGCCAAATAAGAGAACTTGGACAATCTAATATAGTTGATAAAATAGGGGTAACAGTGATGTTAGAGCTCAAATTGGTTCTCCAGAAGCCTCTCTAATTAAGCCACATGTTGATCATAAGTTGAATATAATTAACTCTCATGTCTACCAATTGTTTCAATGTCTCAAGTTATTTCAAAAAATAATTTGATCACTTCTAGCAGGCAAACACATATTACAAATGAGAGTCGATGGGCCAGCTGGGTGGAAGAAGACGATGAACATGTCACAACTCATAGAAAATTAAACCCCGAAGCACCAAGTTTTGTGCCTTAGGGTAGTGGCATTACTACATCTCCATTACATATAGGGCGAAAAATGGTTTTAACATGTACTAATGTTCAAAGAAATTATGTTGGTGACAAAGAGCTTCTTGATGCGTTGGTGAGTTCTAATGTTAAAAAGTTGACTTCTCTTATGCCTATTAACACAAACAAGCAACTACAAGATGTTAGTAGTAGTTCTTTCTCCACAAATAGATTCTCCAACCTACAAGATGAGGACATCTTTGAGGAAAGTGAAGAAGAGGATATGTTGAATTATTGTTTTGCAAATGCAACTAGGGATGTAGATATTTCTTGTAACACCCCGAAAACTAGTAGGCTTAACTAGAGCTTATAGTAAGTGTTAGAGTCGTAAAATTTGTTTCCCGTACTTAGAATGAAGGGTTTAGGGGTTAAACGTCAAGGTACGACTCCCCAAGGACCAACCAAGGGTCCTTGAGGAGGACCCTAGAACTCCTCTAAAAATTGCCTAAAACAGTGACCCATGGAGGGACCTACGCCCTGTAGGGTGGTCCACGCTCCGTAGGAGAAGTTTGTAGGTCAAGAGCCAGGGTAAGGAGTTCCAGTAACTCAACCTATGCCTCACCAGCACGGGTCGTGGGTCCAACCACAGTCCGTCATAAGGGTCGTGGGTGGGCACCTGGAAACTACCTTTTGGCGGTTAAGACTAGGGGTAGTTTAGGTAATTCCTATTTTAGTTAGTATTAAGTGAAGTCGTTCTGTATAGTTTTAACTCACTTGTATAAGCCTTTTTTGAAAGTCAAGAGGGGGGGGGGTGATTAAATCCTTCAGTCGACTTCCTACTCTGGTCAGTCGACTCACTTGCACATTAGTAAAACAGATATACAAAGATAGTACTAAAAGCAGTAAGTAAATGACACAGAGAGTTTATACTGGTTCGAAACACCGATGTGGTGCCTACTTCCAGTCCCCTTAGGTTACAAGGGTTTCCTTAAGAGCTCGTTGAGAACTTGGGTGTTATAGAATGTTACAATTAAGATCCCCGTCTGATATGCAAATCAGATCTTCTTCTTCAACACAACCTCTACTTGTATAACCTACACTCAGATCTTTCTTTCTCTTTTCTTTTCAATTGTTCACTCAAGTGTGTACAAAGTTTTATGAAAGATAAAAGAAGATTACAATATAAGTTCAAGTGAAGTGCGCACTTCATAACTATGGCTAAGAGAGCTTTATATAGCTTTGGAGGACTTTGCTCTTTTACGGAAACCCAAGGGAGTTTGAATCAAGGATCTTTGATTGAGTCCTTGATTTTATTCTGATTGATTTGCTGAGTCATGTCCATATCAGATATATGCATAAGCAAATCGATTTCTTCCTTTGTATGATGATATTCTTGTGGTCTTGAATCTTGGCTGATCTTGTTATCTTGAATGCATCCCTTGATTTTGATTTCTTCTTTTGTAGTCTTGGATGTTGGTTGATCTTTGCTATCTTGATTGTATCCCTTGACTGATGGAGTTTTATATCTTCTGTTGATTTCCTTCATCCTAGGCAGATGCTAGAATTAATGATTGGTCTTGGATATTTCTTGATTGATATGTTCCTTGAATGCTGGAATCTTGATTTATTTGTTTTCCTTTTGTGTCTCGTACAACACATGACTTTCCCTCTTGATGTAGTGTATTTTGACTTCTTTCCTTTTTGATTTCTTTGCCTTGATTGATGATTTTGGCTATCTTGAATATATTCTGCATCCCTTGATTGATAAACATATTCTCTCCTTCTTTAGGTGCTATAATCTTGGCTCATCTTTGTCCTTCTTTGCCTGCAACAAGTCACAAGTCGGTTAAGTGTTTCATTATTAAAATTATTTGATTCTATGAGCCTAACATTTTTAAGTCATTAACCAACTCATTCACCTCATAAATCCCAAAACCCAAATCAATAACCAACTTTCCTCAAATATTATCTCTCTAGAACTCCAAGGAAGAAGAAGAAGAAAGTGATAGCTAGGGTTGAAGAATCAAGCTTTTCTCCTCAAATTCGTGGGAATTCTTCAAAAAGGTATGGTAGCTCTTCATCTATGGGCAGCCTTCACCCATGGATTCCTTTCAAATTCGTTTTTAAAGGTTGAATTATGTTTGTTTATGGACATATTGATGATTTTACATGATTTTAAGTTGAATTCCTCAAGAATCCATGAATTACCCTATTTTCTCAAATTGGATCTTTAAGTGTGGGTATTGATTGATGCTAGTAGAATGTTATAGAATTATGAATGTAATGAATTGATTACTTGAGTTATGTTATTATCCATGTCTAATGTAGAAATTCTAGATGTGTTGATGAATCATGATTCATGGTCCTTGAAGGGCAATTTATGAGAATTATGCATGATTATGAGATTTATGTATATGTTTTATGAACACTTTGAGAGTAATGTGATAATGACTATGATGTAATTGTGGTGTTGTTGAAAGGCTATTCTCACATATTCACACTTCTGAATGAAGTATAAATGAAGTTTCTATGATTATGATAATGATGATGTGTTGATTGAAAGGCTATTCTCAATTATACACTTGTGAATGAATATGACATGTTGTGAAAGATTTTCTCACAATATGGAGATTCTTAAGTTGAAAGGCTATTCTCACATATTGAATCTATGAGCTATCTTATGAACGGTATGGTATGGAGATGGATGCCCATACGTGAGTTGAGGCGGGGTATCTAGTAGCAATCTCCATATCTCATTTCTTCCATAATAATGAACTAAAGTAATGAAATGTTAAGTACTCCGTGGGGAATAATGCTAAGTACCGAGTGGATATTGATTGAAATGGAAACTCATACTTGAGTTGAGGCGGGGTTTCTAGTAGCAATCTCTTGAGATGGATGCCCATACGTGAGTTGAGGCGGGGTATCTAGTAGAAATCTCCTTATCCCATAAATTATGTACCCTCATAGGTTGTTAGCTAGTGGATCCACCTAAGCTAAATGTTACCGGTTCTACCTTAGGCAAGTAGACCAACCCTTTTCGGCGTGGGTAACACCGGATTTCATGATTTGCTCACATGGTCTATGTCGGTTAAGGCTTACCCCCACAATGAATGATTATGAACTACTTAGTGTGGGTGGGGGTATGGAACTTCATCCATGCATTGCACAAGTAGGCCTTGAGAGTAGTTATGGTGGTTTCCATTTATGTTATGATGGTTCTTGAAATGAAGTATGCTTAATGTGGATTGTTGCTATGAGTTGCTTTCCATGATATGACTTATTAAAGATGAATGTTTCCTTGTGTACGAGTATTAACAAAGGATGAGATCAAAGAATGGTAAGTATGATTATGGTGGCCT
Source organism: Solanum tuberosum (assembly GCF_000226075.1). NCBI lineage: Eukaryota > Viridiplantae > Streptophyta > Magnoliopsida > Solanales > Solanaceae > Solanum > Solanum tuberosum. The sequence goes on along the minus strand of NW_006239148.1, from coordinate 1,053,835 downwards.
AAAAGTGATACTTAGTATAGATGGGATTATGGGATCTTATTTATGCATTGCACAGGTATAACTTAGGGTTACTTATGAGATGGTTATATTATGCTATGATGATCTATATGTTATTGAATATGCTTATGACTTATGCTTTCACACTAAAGTTCATGATGATTTCCAAACTTGGTAAAGTGCATGCTTTTCAACTAGAATGTCCTTTTTAGCACGTTTTCAAGGTTTTTATGCATGGCTATCATACTTGGTGCATTTTTGTACTAATTCATATTTTCCTACATTTTTCTACAAGTGTAGGGTCCGGTTCTTAAGGCAATTTTTTTGTTCAAGCTTGGATCGACTATTCTCCTAGCTTGTAGCGAGTCCTCATGATTCGAGGACATATGAGTCATTTGTAGTTCCTTTCTAGTTATTTCCTTTTCGAACTATATTGTAAGGGATGTGTCCCTATTTGATTCAAAGATTGTATTAGATGGCTAATTGAGACAAGTCTAGACTTCCGCTTGCTTTTATAAAAGACTTCGATTGTATGGATAAAGTTTTAAAATTTCTGCATCATTTCTTTTATCTTATGTTATGATATGTTAGGGGCATGTATGAGACCTTTCGGGGTTGAGTACGCCTTGTCACATCTAGGGGGTACACCTGGATCGTGATATTTCTCCTAGGCAACAACACAATAACAAAAAGATGCATGTGAGAAAAAATAGTTGGGATGGTAAGATGACATAGGAGTTTGTTCCAAGGCACCTACCGATGCGACTGGTAAAGCAGAATCATATGAAAGTATCAACAACTTTAATAAGATCCAATAAATCTAATGAAAATTGATGAACTATCAAGTATTGTTAGACAAATTTGAAGAGGAAGACAAGAGGAAAATATTCTAGGTTACTTTAGAAGGACAATCTATCTTTTTTAGTTCATACTTTTGTGAAACGAAGTTTGAGTTTCATTACTCAAATTTCATCATGGCTTTTATAATTTTCCACCACTTAAGGATTCACATTTGTAATATCATCATAGAGTGTAATATAAACTATGTGATGATCATAAAATACTTAGTTCTCTCAAGCTCTTATTTTATTCATGCGGGTTAATTAGTAGAGGTTTCTTACCTCATTAGAATTGGTAAGGTAAGGTCTAGCCCCCCTTACTTGTACATATCTCTGTTGAGGTTTTCTTTTAATTATATTATTAATAATAATAAAATTATTATTGTTAATTAATAGTTAAAGATTAAAGTATCACTATCCCTAAAAAAATTAAAATACTTTTAAAAAAAATAAATCATTTTTCTTACCCACTCCATACTGCTACC
>NW_006239148.1:1032640-1052232 GCF_000226075.1 Solanum tuberosum | reverse complement strand
CCCCCCTACCAGCCCCCCCCCCCACCCCCAAAAGAAAACTTAAGTTTATTCTTAAAAAAAAAAATTAATTTTTAAAATTTTTTTTGTGAAAAAGTTATTTTTAAAAAAAAACAAAAAACGGAGGGAGTATTTGAGAACTTCTATAAATAAGTAATATTCCTTCGTTCCTTTTAAGTTGTCACATTTTCCTTTTTGATAGTCAAAACGAATAAATTATGACTAACATTTTAAGATGTATTTTGTTTTATCATATTAATATGAAAAAATCATAACTTATAATACTTTTCATAAAAAATTTAAATATCTAATTATATATTTTAAAATATAAAATTAATGTAATCTAATTTAGATTCGAAAACTAGTCAAATTGACTTTCAAAATACCCAACGGAACAACTAAAAAGGAACGGAGGAAAGTATTTCACATTCAAATTCATGGTCAAACTTATACATACACGTGTCTTGTAAAGAGTAGTCTGGTCAAAATTCAAAGGTAGGTGACTAGTTTTGGTACACACAATACATTAAACCATCCATTTACAAATTCAGTTACTAATCTTAAGGAGTGACTCAAGCAACTTCTTTCTCTCTACCATTAAACAAAATCAGTGGAGAAGAGATAGAGAAAGAACCACCAAAAAAACACAAGTTATGAAATGATAACAAATGTGGTGCATGTTCAAGAGCATTGACTCTAATTAAGGGGAACAAAAATAAACACAAAAAAAAATAGAGGCAGAATACTAGAGGAGTTGAATTGATCATCCACCCCATTTTGTTAATTAGTTTCTATATAATAATAATAAAAATGGCACAAATGCAACCTGAGAAAGTTGCTTCTAGTGTCCAAGAATCAACACAAGATCAATTTGTTGATCATAATGGTGTAGGTTCTTTTAAGTTTAATGTTCAAGCCCCTGCCTTTGTGCCAAGAAAATCACATGCCACCACAATACCTATATCAGGAGGATATTTATACCCATGCAATTTTCAATATGTTAGTACTAATAATAATAGTAAAATTTATGGGGGTGATCAAGATGCTACCTCCTTACTTCAAGAACCAATGTTTGTTTCATCATTATCTCAAAAGGATAAGCTTCCTGAAGACCTTAGGCTAAAAGTCATCAAACAGGTTATTCTTTTTCTCTTTTTATCTTTTCTTTATTTGTTTATGAATATAAGTGGTGTTTGATCATTTTTTTTCGAGTATCTGCTATTTTTCACCATCAGCATAAAAGTATCAAATATATATAATTTTTTATCTACTAAGATTTAGGCAGATGGAAATGAATCTCCTCTTGGGATTTGAACATCAGAACTGGTCTCCTAGGATTTTCACCTGTTTCATTGACATGTTGGTGTGTATGGTATGGTATGGAGGAAAATATTTTCTTGAAAATGTATTTTTTTTTTCATGTTTGGTTGAACAGAATTTTTGAAAAATATTTTTATCTAGGAAAATAAGTTATTTAAAAATGAGGAAAATGATTTTCCATAATGGAAGTAGAGAAAACGAGTTTATAAATGACATTTATTGTATTTTCCCACCCACCCAAGGCCCCCAATCTCTACACCTTGACCATTCCACCCTTGCCACCCTCGAGGCCCCACACCCTACCCCTATAATTTTTTGATATATTATATATAAATGCTATTGAGATGATATGTTTTTACTTACCTACCAAACACTGAAATATAAGTAAGAAACCTACTTATTATTCGATAAAAGATTTTTTAGGAAAACATTTTCCGTGGAAAATATTCTCCTTCATACTAAGTAACAACATTGGGTGCCCTTTTCTCTTTGCTTTTTTTGAGTTTATTGACCTTGATCTTATTTACTTTCTTTTTGATAGAACTTGGATCAAAATTGGTGTAGTTTCTTAATTTATATCCCAATTTACATCCTAATTGAACATGTTTGATTCAAATGAACTCTTTAACAAAATAAGAAAGTAAGTTTACAATCACAAAGATAGCATTTTTAGCTAGCTTTTGTCGTGAAGAGAAACATGTAGCTTAAAAGAAGTATGAAAACACATGTAATGCAACTGTAGACTTTGTTCTGTTACATGACTATTCAACAAACAGATTGCTACATGAATAGTCTGAGTCTGTTTCTGCTCTTATTTTTGAGTTTTTGCATCTAAAAGCTGATAGTTTATATGTTTGATAGGTTGAATACCAACTTAGTGACATGAGCTTGCTCGCGAATGAGAGCTTGTTGAAACAAATGAACAAGGACCCTGAAGCCTTTGGTGAGTACGCTATTGATATATCGTTAAAGAAAATGCCTGCATTTTTCTATGCATTAGTTTCTCACTTTCTTGAAAAATGTATATTCTACCACTACTACTACTATTGCAGTTCCTATTTCTTCTGTTTCGGCTACAAAGAAAATCAAGTCCCTCATCACCAACAACCAATTAACACTTTCTCATGCCCTCTTGTCCTCTACAAAATTGGTAACTTTTGGATTTTTAGTTGCAGTGTTTTAACTTCCTTTATTAGATAACAACTAATATGTTTTGCATTCGAAAGATTGTAAGCGATGATGGCAAGAGAGTCAAACGAAAAATCCCATTCACTGACAAGGATAAAGAGGAATTGATGGTACACTTACATTTCTCATATATCGATTGTCTATGGTTTTGATTAAATTTCATAGTACTAATATTACTCCTCTCGATTCCATTTCTTCAGTTACGCACTGTGGTTGCTGAGAATCTACCCGATGATCACTCTCATCACAACATCGAGAAAATATTTAATGTGGCTGGAAGGTGATGATTATATTCTTGTATCTCGTCCACAAATTTTATCTTTTCTATATGTATGTGTTGTCGAACTAACACATCATGGTGTTCTGTTCCCATTTTAGTGTCAAAACCATCCGAGTATGCCATCCTCAAGATCCTAACACACGAACACGAGGAGACTTGGGCATCAGCAGTAAGGTATTAAGTACTAAGTAACAGAATTGTTCTGTTTCTCAACAAAAAAAAATCATACACTTTCCCTTTAGATAGGTATTAATTCCTTCTGTTTTATTGTCTTATCAAGCTTCATGCACTGATAGAGTTCGAGCATCCAGAAGCCGCTGAGAAAGCAGTATGCATTTATTTTTGTGCTTCCTTTGAAGTTATTTTTGTAGACCTCATTTTGCTACAACTTTGGATCATCTAAAACTGTTATTTGCCTTGACTTAATCAGGCGGAGAAGCTTAATGATGAGAGGAACTGGAGAAAGGGCCTTCGAGTGAGGTTGTTGCTCAGACGTTCAGTAAGTTGAATCATTGCATTTTTGCTATTGTTTTTTCATTCACAACAACTAATTTGATCTGAATACGTTTGATTCATTCAGAACTTGTAGACAGTCTTAAAATCATTAAAATGAACCTGTTTGTTGCTATTGTTGCAGCCAAAGTCCGTTCTAAAGAGCAGAAAGTCAGCATTTGAGGGCTGTTTAGATGATGAAGATTGGTTGAGTTCTGAATTAGCAGATGATTCACATCATGTTTCTAATCAATCAGAAGTAGTGGATCATACAAATGTAAGTATATATATATATATATGGGTACTCATGATCACTATATGAAATACAATGTTATGATTCAAATTTCTCTCGATTCATCTTAGGTTGAAGAGACTTTAGATGCTGCAACAACAAAGAAAACATGGGGTAAAGGGCGTGTTAAAAGTACACGACAAAGAAATCAAATGTACAGCGGACGTGGACTGCTTTCCTCATCACCACAAAGCAGCAACACATACGAAGCACCGGTGAAACAAGCTACAAAAGGACCTAGAATGCCAGATGGAACCAGAGGTTTCACTATGGGAAGAGGGAAGCCCCTGAGTATTAATATTCAAACTGGAGTACATGTATAAATGGAAGATGATCAATTTTGCCCCGGTTTCACTTGGTAGTCCATGGAAGCCTCAAGTCAAATTCTTTTTGTTGTTAAATATATATATTCATGTCAATTTTTTCTAGAACTAATTAAGATCCAAAAATACTGTATAGGTAAGTAACTAAGGCTATATGGCTTCCTTGAGACTACCAATTTTGTTTTGTACATTTCTCTTTTTGTGAAAATTATCATATCATGGGGAATAATATGACTGAGTTTAAGATTCTGCCTCTCATTCAGTCTTCAGTAGTGTGCATTATTAGTTTTTATATGTTCCTCATGAATTCCATTCTTGAATAATGTGGAGGTTAAAAGGAAGCAATTATTTTGAACAATCTTTTGTTTGAACTTTGAAACATGAAGGCTTTTGTTACATCAAAATGTCCTCAAAAGTGCTCCACAGTGAACTTATGTTCTCTATGCCCATCCCCATGTGTGTATTGCTCGTAATGATGGTTGAGTATATACTAAGAATTAATGGGAAATGAAGGGAAGATAGAAAGAGGAATTTGTATGGTTCTCTTCTGTTTTAATAAGAAAAAATATTTCTCTCTCATTGGTGGTGGAAAGAAAAGTTAAAGTGTTTAAATAGAGAAATACTTCTTCTAGTTGTTAAAAAGGGTTGGAAAGAGGGACCCCTCGTGTCGTTGTCGTCGCTCGGCTTCGGCTTTGACTTTGTTTTAATTATTTAAATAATTAACTGAAACAACCAAACCCAACTCGGTTCCGCGCGACCTGTGTTTTACATCTTTCCCGTTTTATTTGAATTTTCCACCGTTGAAAATGACTGTTTTGAAAGGTTGTAATTTTCAGGAACAAAATACCACTGATTCCTCAGACTTTTCACTTATGAAATTTCTGAACTTCTTCTTCTGCAAAATTCAATATTTGTGTATTATATTGTCGTTGAGTGGCTCGCTGAAACCATTGTTTTGGGTATCAATACACTAGTGAATAGAATTGTTCTATCAGTGGATCTATTCCAATTCAAACCTCAGATACTAGAGGGAAATAATTTCCTTAAGGGGACACTGTGCATTCAGTGGACTCGATTTTCTTTCCTTTCTGTTTCATATGATTGATACAGATTCTGATATAGTAATGCTATTAGTTTTTGTTCTTGACTACATGATTCAAACTTTGCAAAGTTTTGTTGTCACTAATATTGTTTCAAATATAGATTGAAAAACAATCTTAAGGAAATTACTGTTGTTGACACCCAATTTTGGCTCTCCACATTTAACTAAATTAATAATAATAATAGGATATATGTGTTATGAAAAAAAATTAGGAATGCGAAGAGATTTCTAATTATTTATTATATTTGATAAATTTATTTCGTAAATGTTATTTCTTATAAAAATTAATATTATATATATATATATATATTACTACTTACTTTCTCTTTTTTTTTAAAAATAAAATAAATGTCATTCTTAATAATTGAATCTATTTTTGTTCAAATATAATTTCTTTTGTCGCAATAGTTATTTTTCGTACATTTTTTTAAGTTAGAAAGCTTAATTAATTAATGAGTTACTAAAGATTGTGCTTCTATAGCTTAAATCTTGACCCTACGATTAAATTTAATGGTCCTAGTTAATTAAGCTTTTACCATTATTTAATATATATATATATATATAACTTTTCTTTAATTTCTGATTTTATTTTAACCGTCCGATCAAACGATCGGACGGCCCAAGTTAAATCCCAAGTTTTCATCTTTTCCCAAAATAAGTACAACTCCCATAGCCTGTCAAACTTTTTCCCTTTCCCAGAAACGTGCTTCTTCCCCACACCTATGACGCCTCACTCTTTCTCACCTTCCCCATGCCTCTTTTGACCTCTCCCATCAAGGTCGGCCATGGACCGCCGGAAAACAACAATATCCGGCGGTCTCCAACATCATCCACTCCTCCATCACCCTTTTTCTAATGAAAAGAGACCCCTACGCCGCCTATGCTTGATCCCAACGGCTCCAAAATCTGAAAAAGTGACGTTGATTTGATCTGTAGCAGTAGCTCTCTATTTTCCGGTGAATATTTTGATTTCAAATTCGTATTTTGAATCCGATTTCACCTATAAAAGGATGGCGTCTTCCCATCCAAACGATCACGGATCAACATCCAAAAACAATCCAAAAAAAACAAGGAGAAAAACAATTTGAGTTCAGGAAAGGAGTTTGAATCTTTGACGTCAAAGCTTTAGTTTGCTGCCCTATACAAGGTCAGTAATCACCCTCGTCGTACACTTTGTTTTCATTTTTCTGGAAATAAGAATATAGTTTCTGTGTCGTTATCTCAATTTTGCCCATCTAAATTTGTTTTGTTATAAAAATGTTAGTAAAGATTGGTGTCAATCAGAGGGGCTGTTGATTTACCAATCTGATTATATGTGTGTTTTGTTTCACTAAATGTAAATACTGGCTTGCTCTTTAGATTTTTTTTTTCTTCCATCGCTTTTATATTCATCTGGATATCTTTCATAGTTCTCCGCATTTTTACTGTTTGAATGTATGGTAATCCTCTGCCAACTGAGTGTCTGTTGTTGTTTTGAGTAAATATTGAATAATTATATTGGGTTTGTTGGTTGTAGCATCTTGGTAACGACATCTTTGGTCGTCTAATATTTGTTTATACCTTACTCATGTTGTAGTGATGAGTTGTGCTCGGCTAAATTCACTTCGCATCTAAATAATGCTAATGTCGCCTAATTGTCAGCTTCTCGATAGTTTGGATTCAATTGTCATGTTCTTTTCACGTTAGGTCTACCTATTTGAGTTCCATAATCTGATTCTTTCCATAATTTTGGCCTGGTTGGGTTTTGCTCTTCATTATCCATGTTTAAATTTCACATTAGGCAAAAGACTAGAAGTCGTTTGGGTTCACTTGGCTTGCTACTGTCGGCATCATTTTAAATAGGCGTAGGAGTCGCAGAAACTACCTAATATGATAGTTGTATGTGGAATTGTCTTATTGTCTTTTGGGTGTAACAACTTCATTTTCTCTCTTCGCAGATCCCTTTGTTAAATTTAAATGACTTTTGATCCCTTTACCTATTCAGAAAATTCACAAATTAGTTGTGTGATTTGTCACTTAGTTCCCACCATGTCCCTTTTTGGAGGTCCATAGCTACATGTTGCTCCACGCCACTATTACTGCTGCTTGTTTTGAGTTCTCAATATTCATAGCATGTCTCAATCTCTACAGATGTGTCCAATAATGCTCTTTCTATATTTAACTTTTCAAAATTTTGGAATGTTAATATAAAAGTTTGAAAGTGCTCAACTTTGTGTTCAAATTTTCTTCCAGTTGTCTGTCCCAACAGGCGGCCATTGTTTCAGAAATCTGGTTCATGTTCATGTGTTGACAAAATTTAAGCCGGATACTTTGTTTTAAAGCTTGTTACTGAATGGACGGTGATTATAAATGTTAGTGTTTGCTCTGTTTGAATTGAGTTCTATCAAAAGAAATATGGCTTTGTTGTATGGAAACCAAAAATACCGGGATTACTTTTAAAGAAGTTTGTCGAGTCGAAACTAGTATGCTATTATACTCTTAGATATGTGCGACCAGTTGGATATATTTTTGCCTTATCATTCCATCGTCCCTAGTTTTCTTTTATTTATTTATTTTTCTCAAAAATCGCCAAGGGGGCTGTTCTAATATTGAGCTTTCTGAGAGAAACTTTTATACTAGTAAAATAAGAGTCATTTTTGTGTTAACCAGCATGTCTTAAATTCTGCAACTTTAAGGTAATAGAAATTTGATATATTTTTCATTGATGAATACTTAGACATGGTTTAAAAATCATTTTGTTATGTGTACCTAGTTGTGGCTGATTGTATGCTTACGTGGTCAATGGACGCGATCTATATAACTCGCGGCAGAATGTTGTAGTCACTGATTTCAAGTTTATAACATACGCCTTTTGTTTCCATTTAATTGAATCCTTTCCAGATTAGAGTGAAGTTAGTTCAATTTATAGTTCACCGTTTAAGATTCTTATTTTGTCGGAGTATGTTTATGTTCTTTTTTTGAGAGATTTGTGTACCTCTATTGACTTATAGTGCAGCGAACTGGTAGAATTTCGGTATGCTTCAGGAAATATTAAAAACACGATCAGACCTTCCTTCCACAGACCAAAAAAATAACAATTTTTTTTCTGGAACCTAAAAACTTTTGTCTTTAAATCTCGTGAATATCAAGTTGGAGTTAACAAAATTTATATATGTAGAGTTAGAATTACATTGTTTCTTTTGAGATTATACTTAAACATGATATAGTTTTCAAGCATATATAAGAAGGTACAGACACATTTTTGCTTGTGACTGAGGACATCGTTGTCTAGCATGCTATCACTGATCTTTGCCTATTGATATATTATGTCTAACTTTGTTCTCATTCCCTCTTTTGAAGCATATAGCGTGTATTTATTTTCACTGCAAGTTCTTCTTCTTATAAGTTCCTCATCCTTATTTATTTAACCCATCTGGAATTAAGACACTAATTCAATCTCTTTTCTTTTTTCTTTCTTTTGTACATGTACACTCGGGAGCGCATTTGGAGTTGTGATACGACTCCATCCATCTGTCCCAAATCAGATTTGTGCTCATCAATACATTTTTAGCTCGTGTCTAGCAGCCTTTTTCGCGTCAATAGTGTCCAACGCCTCTTTCTCACTTCAAAATTTCATGTGCTTTATATACATATATGTGTTGCTATTTTTGACTAACACTTTCCATACTAATGTTTTCATATTTATATTCATGCTTGCTTTATTTTGTTTGGGTCTATAGAAACCAATTGGGAGCGATAGTAAGACATAGTCGTTCATCTCCCATCCCTCTAGATATTAACGTTTAGTACGAACCATTTGGCTTATGACGACACTTTCGAATTTAGTTTTCATTTTGTTACTTACCATATCTTTTGGTCACGAAAGCTTAACATTTAAAAGAAAGTGAACTTGAGAGGAACCCATTTTTTAGAGTATAACGTATTCATTTTAGATCTGTTTTAATAATAAAATAAGAGTTAAAAACAATTGTGTAGCAATTTTATAAAGTGCAGTTTTTTTTTTTTGAGGTGCCAACGTACAGATTTTATCCTGAAAATTGCAGCATTTTGAGGGGTAAGAACTGCAGCTTTAAACAGCCCAGCAGTGCAGATTTTTGGTGCAAAATATATACATTTTTGGAGTAAAATGCTATGTTATGAGAGTTTTTTTTTTTGATGCGGCATTTTGGGTTCAAAAAATGATGCATTTTCAGTCTCAAAAGAGTGCTGAATTTGAGCTCAAAATATGCATGATTTGAGTACAAAATGCAGATTTTTAGCTTTAAAAAAAAAACTGCACCTTTAACAAACTTTACAAAGAAGATTTTTTAGTTTAAAAAAAAAATATTTTTTGCATGACTTAAAGTATAGATTTTTGGAACTAACCATTATTTTTCGAGAGTTTAAAAGGTGCAGTAGCTTGAGTCTAAAAGTACTTGAAAATACTACTTTCAAAAGGAAGAAGAAATATTATTTTGAAAGGCCAAAAATGAATTTTATAAGAATTGTCATTTTTTTAGTCTTATACAACCAAGTTTATTATTCCCTAGAAAGACAAACTATCTTTTAGCTTTACTCCCTCACTTAGGCCTTTATGTTAAGAAAAACTTATCATTTTAAAAACTCCCAAAATGACTTTGAGGCTAGTTTAAAGGCTAAAATAATTACCTTTTAGGAAACATATATATTTTTTAGAAAATAAATAGGGAAGTAGGCCTATATATTTTATTAACAAAATAAATGTTACTATAAAATAAGTCTCAATAGCTAGGCCTATTTTATATTCTTTACGTCACCCCTCTTATGGAAATACTTGCTATTGTCATTTTTTTTAAAAAAAACTAAACATTACTAAAATATTTTTAATTTCTTAACATGCTATTTCAAAATTTTAGATATGCCAACAAGTTCAAATACAAGGTACATACATATATATGTCATGCACATAAAGGTATATATTCTATATTTTTCTCTACATAATCTATTATTTATTTTTTATTTCTACTATCCCGAATGTTATTTATTTATTTTTGTAATTTATTCCTACACTTTACACATATTATTTTACTACATCTAATCTATCGTCAACTAATCCTTACATGTAAATAAAAATAATAAACATTCACATAGTTTAAACAACTTACATGTATATATTACACTTTATAATAAACATATTTCAGATCACAAACTTTTATATAATATTTTAACATTTAGTATCATTATTATTTATTTCATTAAACTTCATTTTTCACACATATCACTCTATATATTTAAACCCAATTATAATCTTATTTTATTTTTACGTCTTAATTCTATGTATAAATAAAACAACAAAATTTACATCCTTTAAACTCCACAATTATACATCCAAGTTAAGTTCAAATAAGATACATCTATTTTTTACATATAAATTTATCATACATTTAAGTACATTTATTTATTTTTACAATATGATAAAATACTACCATTAAATCTATTTTATAAGACATATATATGTCGTACCTTGTATTTTACTCTTTTCTTAAACTAACTAACTATCATTGTTTTTTAAAGCAAATAAATAAACAAGTTTTCCTAATCATATTTTCCTAAATTGAGTTTAAGGACTATCTTCGGATAAGGCTCTGAGGGGTGCTTAACACCTTCCCCTCGAGTAACCAAAACTCTTACTCAGAATCTCACTGGTTTTGCAAATCAAAACAGAGTTTACATTTACATATTTAAAAAAATGGTTTTCCTAATATTTTCCTTAAAATTTAGGTGGCGACTCTAAAACAAACAAAACAATTTTTTTCCAAAAATCAGAGTGTCAGCCACATTATGTTGTGAACTGTTTCGGCCGGTTCGAAATAGGGTGCGACAACTGTTTTATTTGTTAATTTGTATTTGTGGGTGGAGACAAAAACCTTCGTGGTTTTCTACTCCAATTAAGTTTGCAATTTAATTTATTACTTACAGAATCAGGTGTATCGATTTTTGTTTATCAGAAATGAAAATTGATAGTGCTACGACTCATGTGGCCGTTGATGCACCAACCAGAACTATTGTGCCACCAGCAGAGAAATCGGAAAAATTATCTGGTGTGAATTTCAAAGGATGGTAGCAACGAGTATTTTTCTGGCTTACCACTCTTGGTCTGCAGAAATAAACTCCAGCGCCTGCTACTGATATGTCAAATAAAGAAAAGAATCATGATTATTGAAGCATGGAAACAGGTAGACTTATTATGTAAGGGCTACGTTTTAAGTGCTTTAGAGGATGACTTATATAATGTTTTCAACGCAATGACAACTTCGCAAGAATTGTGGAATGCACTTGAGAAAAAATATAAGACAGAAGATGCATGCTTGAAGAAGTTTGTGGTCGCAAAGTTTTTAGACTATAAGATGACAAATAGCAAAATTGTTGAACCACAAGTACAAGAGTTTCAACTTATTTTCCATGGTCTTATTGCTGAGGACATGGTAGTTAATGAAGCTTTTCAAGTGGTTGCAATGATTGAGAAGTTACCGCCTTCGTGGAATGACTTCAAGAATTATTTAAAGCACAAACGCAAGGAAATGAAACTTGAAGATCTTGTGATTCGGCTCAAGATTGAGGAAGATAACAAGACCGTCGAAAATAAGTCTCGTGGGAGCTTGACAATCATGGGAGTTAATATTGTTGAAGAGACTCCTACCAAAGGCAAGAAAAGAAAGAAGTCCAACGGACAGAAGTCAGAGCAGGCCAAGAAGAAATTCAAAATACTTTTAACAAGATTCAATATACAGGGTTAATGTGGAACGACAAGCATGAACAATAATTTAAGGAGTTCAATTCATAAAGTATCAAAATTTCATAAGGTAAGAATTTCATAAAACTGAGGGCAGAACCCTATATTTAACTTACTACTAACTAAGTTTAGATGTAGGGCGTGAGGACGAACTAGTCCAAAACTATGAATAACCTTACATACTTGCAAGAACAAAGTTCTTGACGAAACTAGAAGAACGCTTGAAAATCCTAATTTTCTCCTCTTGGATCCTTGCTCTATGACTTGGAAGCGTTGATGAGAGTAATAGGGTCGATTAATATTGTTTAGAATCTTTTTTAGGTGTTAAAACGTTGGGGTTTAGGCTTAGAAAATGTGAGAAGGTATTGAACTACCCCTCTTAAAAAGCAGTTGAAAACCTTCCACGGGGCCATCTACAGTTCGTGGTTTGATCTATAGACCATAGATCCCATTCGTGGAATTTATATTAAATTTTAAGGCTCAAAATTTTATTTTACGGGTCTAATCTACGACCCGTAGAAGTTTCTACAGACTGTAGATCCAATATGTAGAATTTATACAAAACTTTCAAGCTCAAAAGTTAATTATATGGGTCCAATCTACAACTCATAGAAGTTCCTATGGCCCGTAGAATGGATCCGTATGAATTGGACCCCAAAATTTGTCTCTCTAAACTTTTCCTACGAGTTGACAATACACGTCGTAGAAATTTCTCCGGCTCGTAGAAGCAATTCATAGGAATTGACTTCAGGAAACTCTAATGTGACAATCTCTAGTAAAATGACCATAACTCTAATTACTCTAAACTCCAAAATGAGGCAAACTTGGCGGCGTTAGAAAAGAGGAATCATAGATCTTCAATTTGATAATTCATGGGTTACCTCATTCATTTTGTGTTGAGAGATATGATCATTTGAAGTTGACCTAAGTAGAATCTTATATCAGAACTTAATTGGTAAGGAAACTTTCAACTCAACTTTGTGTGCTAGGGGATTCTTGTGACCTAAATTCATATCCAAATTCATTCCCACACTAAAGAATTGACTTTTACACATACAAGCAATTTAAGAATCACCTGATGTAAATAAAGAATGGTTTGGACCTTAACTTAGAAATTTTTTAGGGTGTTACAAGTGTTTTCACCGAAACATTGTTTCTTCCTCATTGATATCATCAGAGTGTATATATACTTTGATGATATCAAGCTGTAAACTTGCATTAGTAAGTATGAAAGTAAGGGGTAGCCGCTTGTAAATAATTTTCCTTTTTTTGGGTACACGTGTTTTTCTCCCATAAAAATATCCTCAATTAATAGTTTGGTAAAAAATGCTTACATTGTTACTTAGAGCCTGTTTGGCATTGTTGTTGGGAGGCAAGAAGTGCTTTTTCTTGAGAAAAAAACACTTATTTTGAGAAATTAAGTGTTTGACAAATTCTTAAAATTGCTTTTAAATGAAAGCGGAATTAATTTTTCTAATTATGGGAAGAAGCTAAAAATTTCTGCTTTTTAAAAAAAGTAAAAGCAGAAGCAGAAAAATAATTTTTTTAGGACTAAAATATCCCTTACATATATACATATTTATCAATATATCCCTTATTAATTAATCAACATATCTCATAAGTTTGGTCGATTTTTATTCAAGAATTTTATTTTTTATTTTTATATAATAATTATTTTTTTATTTATGTTTTATATTATTATTTATATATTATATTGTATTTATTACTTTATGTATTATTTTACAAAATTAGAAATAAAAGTAACAACGATATTTTTGTAGGATTAAAAAAAGAAAAAATAACAATTAAAGATTTAGACCCTCCCAAAAAAGTAACAAATATCAAATTTTCTTTTCTTAATTTACGTATTATTTCATTTTAGTTTGAATTTTTAAAATTTAGAGTATTACAACAAAACAAAAAAAATATAATAGCTAAGATTGAATCCAAAATATAGGTAATAAATAACAAAAAGATTCTTCTTTTCAAAAAAATTCAACAATATTTATCTATGTACAATATTGATTGAAAATTTGATTATGTACATTTCAAATAATTAAATTTAAAATGTAATTAAAGTTTCTGTATTAGATGTTTAAAATAGTTTCTCACTATAAAATAATCTTAATATTAAAAGCACATCGATACTTGTCATTTTTCGTAATTTGACTCCCAAAAGCACTTTTTAAAGAAAATTAGTCAAACACAAATTGCTTATCAAAAATATTTTTCAAATGAATTTGCCAATCACAAATTGATTTTTTTGAAAAACACTTTTCTGAAGTGCTCTTTAAAAAAACGCTTCTAAAAATAAGCAGTTTTTAGCAGTAATGCCAAACATGCTCTTAATGAGGTCAAAAATCCCCTCTTCCCAAATAAATATATTATATGAGCAACTTTCACATATAGCAAACATATAAATCATATTTGTATGTTATAACTATAGTTTGCAGAATTGCGCTCCATAGCAAATTTTATGTTTGCTATGGAGCTTTTGATTTGTATAATTCGCTACAAACATCCAATTTTATACAAATTGTTCAGTTTTGTATAAATTCATTTATGCATTGTAATTTGTGTAATAAGATCTGTATTTGTACAATTATAAGTGTATAGGACGAAAATATATGTATTTGTATATACACTTTTCTCTCGCTTTATACAAACACAAACACAAACACATTTTATACCGAAATGTATAAAATGGTTAATAGTATACCGAAAATGGCTAATTGTATACCGAATCATATGGCAAAAAAAGGAGATGTTTGCTGCAAATTACAACTAAAATAAACTATGGCTATAACATTTAATTTGAATTAATAGTTTGCTATTTCATACAATTTTCCCTATATTATTTCATATCTTTTTAAACACATTATTTTCATACAAATAATTTTTCTATTAGCAAATAATTTGAAAAAATTAAGAAACACAAATATTTTCTGTTTTATTAGATTTTTAAAATTATTATCGAAATGAAATTAATATTGGAGTTGATATGACCTTATTAATGTGACTGATAGAGCTGTCAATATGGGCTAGCACACCCTATCCGGGCTAACCCATACATGCTTTGAAATTTGGCGGGCCAAGGCGGGCTAGCCCATTTTTGGTATGGGCCAGAAAATGATCGCACACCCACAAGTACGTGGGTTGCGGGCTTTGCCGGGTCAGCCCTCTTTTCTTAAAAGTATATTCTTTAAAAATTTTAAAATTAAATTATAATTTAAAAATATTATCATAAGACTATTAAATGGTGTTATTGTTACTACTTGTTAATCAAATTCACAAATAAAATTATCTTTATAATATTTATTAAGTTTGATTTCAAGTAAAACATAAATAGCTAAATATAAATATTAATCTAATTGTTTTCCAATGATCATAATAAAACACAAAAACTATGACAATATTCCATTGGCTATGGCCGATGTAGTGACTCCCTAGAAATTTTAGAGAATTTTAATTTTATGTAGTACATATTTTATAAACATAATTTGTATTTAAATTGTAATATTTCAAACTTTTAAACAGATTTTGAGTTTAGACTCTTGCTATTTTTAAGGGAAAATTGTATATAATAGCAAACTATTAATTCAAATTAAATGTTATAGCCATAGTTTATTTTAGTTGTAATTTGCAGCAAACATCTCCTTTTTTTGCCATATGATTCGGTATACAATTAGCCATTTTCGGTATACTATTAACCATTTTATACATTTCGGTATAAAATGTGTTTGTGTTTGTGTTTGTATAAAGCGAGAGAAAAGTGTATATACAAATACATATATTTTCGTCCTATACACTTATAATTGTACAAATACAGATCTTATTACACAAATTACAATGCATAAATGAATTTATACAAAACTGAACAATTTGTATAAAATTGGATGTTTGTAGCGAATTATACAAATCAAAAGCTCCATAGCAAACATAAAATTTGCTATGGAGCGCAATTCTGCAAACTATAGTTATAACATACAAATATGATTTATATGTTTGCTATATGTGAAAGTTGCTCAAAAAAATATTCATGATCAAAGAGATACTTAATTAGTAAATGAGGAAATATATTTGAAAATATTGTTTATTTTTATAAAGAAATATATACAAAAGTCATCATTGTTATAACGGGAATTAGGCAAATAACATGTAAAGAGAATTGTCACAAATGACACTCACGGGCCGGCCCTATCCATATTTCTCAAGTCCCAAAAATCGACAAACTTATTCAGGCCGGGCTAAAAAGCCCTTTTCTTAAATGGGCTCCAAAAATCATAGTTCAGTCCTATCAAATCACGGGTTAAGCCAGGTCGGCCCAACGGACCTAGCCCATATTGACGGCTCTAGTGACTGATAGTATCCATTAGAAGATATAAGCTCGTATTTCATTTTAATTGATAAAATAGATTTAGAAGAAAAAGAAGAAGATTATTTTGATTTATTTAAAAGAAAAAGAAATAAGAATAGAATTCTTTTTAAGTAGCAAAGCTTTTGTTAGGACTCAAATTTATTTAAAAGAAATATAATAATATATTTATTTTAAAAAATGATATTTTTGATCTATTAAGTATACATTTCCGTGCGTTGCGCGGATAATATAAAGAATTATTAATCTCATATATATATATATGTGTGTGTGTGTGTGTGTGACATATTTTAATATATAATTTCTCATTCTTGTATCAAACTTCTTTTGTCATCTATTTTTTAAACACAATATAATTAAATCTCCATGAAATTAAAGAACGAATCACATGATTATTTAATAACTTGTACAATATACTTTGCATTTGTTTATTACTATATTATTATTAACTACTTAATATCATAACATTATCGACTAAATTTTGATTAACATATCACTTGCCCTAATATTCTTATTCGTTAATCTTATGTTTATATAATACAAATAAATATATATATTTTCATCATAAAATATTATTTAATTTTAATAATATTTTTAACATTATAAGTTTGTTGTTATTATTGACACTCTTTATTGTTTTTTGTTTTATTTTGCGCTTGAATTCAAAGTAAAAACATTTGCAAATCATTTGTATTCGTTTGAACATTTTTTGCAGTAAGATATTTTATAAGTTTTATCTTTTTGTATGTTAACATATTAATATCTTACTTAATACTAAATTATGATTTTAGATTTGTCCCAAAGTATGAATAGAGATATTTTTAATATTATTTTATGATAAAAGTCGAATGTTTTTTTTTATAATTGTTATTTTTGTATTGCATGCCATGAGAAACTAATTTTCCTTTCTCTTCTATTTTCAATATATGAAGGTTTGAGTTTATTTGGAATAACAAACATTTAACATATGAGAAATTTAAATTTATTTTTGTATTTTTACTTTATTAGTTGGACTTATTTCATTATTCAATATTGATCTGAAATATATGAATCTGTTATAGTGAAATTTTTATAGTGAAATTTTCTATTAGTCTTAAACTTTCATTAGTATGTAGGGAGTTCTTTTTTCATTTAAATTTACTATCAATAATATGTCTATGTAATTTAATTTTTATTATTTTATAAATTACTTTAAAGTTTACATAGCTCTCACATTATCTGTATTTTACTTTCATTGTTTACTAAATTTATTTTTTACCAAACTTCAATTATGTGGGTAAACACATGTTATGATTATTTTGTTTTAGCTTTTAAAATGTTTCTAGTTTTAAATTCAAATACTAAATTTATTTTTTACCAAATTTCAATTATGTGGGTAAGACATGTTATGATTATTTTATCTTAGCATCATTTAAAATGTTTCTAGTTTTAAATTTCAATAGTCTTATCCATATATTTTTTTTGTTGAAGTTATTTAAAAAAATACCTTTGTTTTTCCTTTTGTTATTTCATTATTTAGCACTTATTCTTATTTATTTGGCATGTTATTTTCATCAAGTTTGTCACTTGATTTAGTATTCATGAACAATAAGCTTACAATATAATGTGGATACAAACATATATTTTACGAATAGTTTTTTTAAAAGAAAAAACACTCTGTTTCTCAAAATTCTGTTTTTTATTACTAAATTGTATTATTTACTAAAGTAATTTACAAAATAAAATTTTAAAGATTTAAGTCTTGGTCAAAGTCCCATGTTTGAAACATATTTTGATCATTTGTTGTTTTTTAAGTTGGAATTTAGGAATTTTTTTAACAACATATCCTACAATTCAATGTATCACAATTGTCAAATTTGGGTTACTTATTTTTTCTTAAATGCATAATAATTTAGTCTACTAATTTTTTTTAATTATAATTCACACAATAATATATTAATTTTTCTAATTATTTATTTCATAATTTGATTTTTCTCCTGAAAATTTTCATTGATATTTATGTGTATCATTTACGTCCTTTACTTTATTTTTATAATTATCTCTAAGTACAAAAAGATAAGATTACTAAGTTATGATTAAATTCAAAAACAACTGAGTATATGAAATTATAAATAAAATAAGTAAAATGTATCCTACCATTTTCCTTATTTGTTGTTACTGTAATATGCATTATTTAGTATTGTTATATATAATCTTACTTTTGGAATCTAATTGATCTTAATAATTTTTATTTATTGTTAAAAATTATTTACAATATTTTTCATATTATTTAATTTAATTTAAATAATTTAAAATATACATCATTTGACAAATAAATTTATTTGAGGCAAGTTCATAAATAGTTGAAAATATGAATGAGAAAAATAAACGTAACAATATGAGAAACACATATGTACATAATTAAACTATCAATTGAATATCATAATAATTTACAAAAACAAATGCATCTACTCCTAATACATATAGCTTCAATCTAAATCCAAACTAATAAAGTCAAAACTGCTAAAATTTGAGTACGTCAAATAACATAAAAGAACTTTCAATTTAAAATTTATTCAAGCATATACATAGTAAGGCTCCAAGTGATATCATACCTAACGTGTGTTTCATTTAACATTTAATCACTTTGAAGCAGGTTTTTCGATTACTTTAAACATGCAAAATTGAAATTTAAAATCGGGAGATTAAAAAGAACAATTAGAAAAGTATGTAGTGAACAATAAAAAAAATATCTAAAAATTTATGTACTAATCTTATTCCATAACTTTATTATGAGTAGTAGTCATAGTTAAGATATGATACAATGATTGAAGCTACATATTTTTATATAAACTGGCACATTAGGAGATAGAAGCATATGCGTACTTCCTAGAAACTATAGTCTGTTGAAGGAATTAAGAGATAAGATATGAAAATTTTCAAAAATATTCTCAAATATATTCAGATCCGTTCTGCAGTGTCTCAAAAAGCACAACTTTCACTTCTATTCCGACCTTCAATTTATCCACTAATGAAGCTTTCTTGGCTAAGGTGGTCTCCTAATTCTCCTCCGCCGACTTCTTTTCTGCGGGATCTTATATGCCTTTGGTGCCATTGAAATTCAATGAATGATTAGTTTGAAGAAGGATAAGATAATTAAATAGTTTAAATATAAAACAGTTATTTACGATTTCAGATTCTCAATTCAAAATTTAAATAATTCTATAAAAAATAATTAAAAAATAAAAATATGATAACTTCCCACAAAATAAATTAATCACACACCCTATTTTTTAGAACTGTTTTAAAATTATTTCGTTTAGTTTTTAAAACTTCTTTAGCAACGTATAATAGTGGATATAATTTGTTTTATTTTTTCTAAAACTTCATATTTCTTATTCTCTTTTATTATATACAAATAGATATTATTATTATTATTATTAATATTATTATTAATAATAATAATAATAATAATAACGATAATAATTATTAT
>NW_006239148.1:1010762-1028155 GCF_000226075.1 Solanum tuberosum | reverse complement strand
AAGTTATATTTTAGATCTTTATTTTTCAAAACTAATTAACTTCTCAATTCAAAATTTAAATAATTCTATAAAAGACTTTAAAAAGAACTAAAAATTAAAAATGTAATAACTTCCCACAAAAAAAGGAATCACACACCCTATTTTCTAGAACTCTTTTAAAATTATCATAATAATAATAATAAAAACATCTAAAATTCATATTTTAAATCTTTATTTTTTAAAACTAATTAACTTCTCAATTAAAAATTTAAATAATTTTATGAAAGACTTTAAAAATAATTAAAAATTAAATATGTGATAATTTCCCACAGAAAAAGGATTCACACACCTTTTTTTTAGAACTGTTTTATTATTATTCTTATTATTATATAATAAGAATAATAATAATAATAATAATAATCATAATAATAATCATAATAATAATAATATAATAATAATGATAATGATGATGATGATGATAATGATAATAATGATGATAATAATGATAATGATGATAATAATAATAATAATAATAATAATAATCATAATGATAATAGTAATAATAATAATAATAATTTGTGATCATCGTCTTACCCAGATCGAAACTGCTACCAGCAAAGGTAAGAATATTGCTGAAGAAAATACTCTTGCAAAACCTATTAAAATTGATCCTAGACAAGATATGTTTTTAGGAATGATGCAAATTGTTACTGCTCATAAATGGTATGTTAAATGCACCTATATTAATTGATAATACTTTCTCTATAACTGATATTGCTATGATTGACAGTGGAGCTGATGTGAGTTGTATTCAGGAAGGTCTTGTACCTACCAAATATTTTGAAAAAAACTACTCATATGGTCAAATCTGCTTCTGGACATGCTTTAGATATAAAGTATAAATTGTCTAATATGCGCATTTGCCAAAATAAAATTTGCATTCCGCATTTCTTTTTCTTGGTTAAAAACCAGTTATACCCTCTGATTATACTTGGAACCCCATTTATAAATGTTATTTATCCTTTCACCAGCATAACGGCTAAAGGTTTTTCTGCTACTTACAAAGACAGAGATATTAGTTATACTTTTATCACTGATCTTATTTCTCGTGATATTAATGCTTTGATTAATATGAAACAAAAGCATGTTGATTCTTTACAACTTAAATTATTTAGTATGAATATATTCGATACTTTGAAATCCACTAAAGTGTAGGAAAAATTAAATTAATTTCCGAACAAATGGCCATTGATATTTGAGCTGATCATCCTAGTGCTTTTTGGAATCGAAAAAAGCATATTGTGACCCTTCCATATGAAGATAATTTCTTTGAGGATGATATTCCTACGAAATCATGCCCTTGCCAGATAAACGCCGAATTGGTGGAATTCTGCAAGAAAGAAATTGATAATTTATTACAAAAGGGTTTGATAAAATCTTCTAAATCTCCTTGGTCTTGTACTGCATTTTATATCAATAATGCAGCGGAAAAGGAACGCGGTGTTCCCAGGTTAGTTATAAATTATAAACCTTTGAACAAATATTTACAATGGATTAGGTATCATATTCCAAATAGAAAGGATTTACTATCAAGATTATATGACGCCAATATATTTTCTAAATTCGATTTAAAATCAGGTTATTGGCAGATTCAAATATTTAAAAAGCACTCTTATAGAACTGCTTTTAATGTCCCGTTTGGACAGTACGAATGGAATGTTATGCCATTTGGTTTGAAAAACGCTCCTTCTGAATTCCAGAAAATTATGAATGATATTTTCAACTCATATTTGAATTTTATCATTGTTTATATTGATGATATTCTGGTTTATTCAAAGACTCTTGAAATGCATATTAAACTTTTGGACATTTTCAAGAAAATAGTTATACAAAACGGTTTGGTGATTTCTAAATAAAAAATGAGTTTATTTCAAACTGAAGTCAAATTTTTGGGACATCTTATTTGTCAGGGGAAAGTTACCCCTATTCAACGATCGATTGATTTTGCTTCGAAGTTTCCTGATGTTATTACAGATAGGACGCAATTGCAGAGATTCTTAGGAAGTTTAAATTATATTTCCCCTTTTTACAAGAATTTATCTCGGGATCTAGCCCCATTATACGACATGCTAAAAAAGGATCATAAAACTCCTTGGACTGATAGTCTTACCAATTAGGTAAAAATATTAAACTTCATGTTAAATCTTTGCCTTGTCTAACTCTGGCTAACCCAGCTTGGCAGAAGATTGTAGAGACAGATGCGTCTAACATTGGCTATGGAGGAATATTAAAACAAATCAATCCTCATGATAAAAACTGAATATCTGATTCGATTTCATTCTGGAAAATGGAGCGATGCTCAGAAAAAATATTCTACGGTAGCTCATGAAATGCTAACTATCGTTAAATGCGTAGTGAAATTTTAAGATGATTTATACAATCAAAAGTTTTTAACTGATGCGCAATCAGTTAAATATATGTTTGATAAAGATTTCAGACATAATGCTTCGAAGTTGATATTAGCCAGGTGGCAGGCATAGTTAGCCCCATTTGATTTCGAAATACATTATAAAAAGAGAAGTGATAACTCTCTTCCAGATTTCTTATCAAGAGAATATCTATCTTCTTAACAATGAGTTTTTTAACACCTTTCTTCACTGATAAAACTCTAGTTACAATATTAAAAGTAGTTCCGCTCAACCGAGATGTACAGGAACTTACCCAATGGAAGATTATAGATGGCATGGTGATGGATATATTCACCATTCATAATATTGAAGAAGTCGTCAATTTTGACAGTGTGAATTATTATTATCAGAATTATTATGATGTTTATGATCTCTTTGATGATTAAAACAAAATGCTTTGTTTGTAGGATGAACCCTCCGTGGGTAACCAAGGGTCGAGGCAAGGGAAATAACCCTCGTGGACGGGGAAGATCATCCCTTGGAACATCTTCAGGATCGTCATACGGATCCTCATCCAACTCGCTAGTTCTACAGCGAGAAGGAATGAGCTTGATAAGCTCAAAAATATCTCAGGCATCATCATCCGTCAGTGGAAGATATTCCAGAAAATAGCCCATTATACGCGGAGCTACAGCCATATTTGTCACAGAAGCAAAGTAATATTTTTGCCTCTATTGCTGAAGACGATATTGATGATATCAGATCATATGAAAGGGTAGCAAAGAAAGAAATGATATTTCTTCTCAAAAACTCTGAGATTCAGAGGAAAGAGGAACCCAGGAAGATATTACAGCGATACTTCCCGGGTGAGTCATACAAAACCCGCTCGTATTACGAGACCATCTTGATGAATACGGGTAGTGTTAAATTTCAGCACTTCTTAGGTTATAACACCAGCGAGAACATTTATAACTTCTCCAAAATTATCATAAAACAGATTATATCAATCGAAGATTGGGGTATATCCTCGATGAAAGAAAAGCAGATCAGCCTAAACAAAGTCCCTACTAGCTTCACTTATTGAGATTATATTAACGCTTTCAGTAAAGTCCTCTACTATAACAATGAGAGGCATAAACATACTTGGTTCATTAAGGTTTGTGCAAAGATATTTGTTGACCCAATTCCTAATTGGTTCTTGAACTGGTGGTCATACCACGGTCCAACGATAAAGATTTTGCCTGATCCCTTTTTAAAATTATACAAAAACTGGGTTAAGGTTTCACCAGACCTTAATGATTTATACCACTCAGATCATATTTGTTATATAGAACAAATTGAACAAATTTATTTCTTTATAGAGTTCTCGATCCCATGGATCCATAAATGGACTCCGGAAGTAGGTTTTATCGAAGAACAAATTCTGTGTTTATATCAGACTTATTATAATAACTGGATAAATTAATGAAGAAGGATCCCAAGACTAAATCATTATATGGCCAAGAATTTTTGGACTCTATTTCTCAAACAATCCAAGATTATGGTACTACTCCTCACAAAGGAATAGTTGCTGACAACTCCGTCAAGCATATTGCCAGGCGAATTTCCATTCAAGTTGGAAATAAAGAAGAAATGATAAAAGAGTATCTGGATGAAGTCAAAAGGAATTTACTCCTTAATATCACTCACTATGAAAAGTCGGACACTTCGAAGAGTAGTGAAACGAGTGATAATATCGCAGATGATGCTCAAGAAGCCCAGCCTTGTGAATCAGAGAAAACCGTGTCAGAAGATATGTTGTCCAAAGCAGAAGATTTTCTTAGAGAATTGAAAAAGAAGGATAAAATGTAAAGATAAGATAAGGTTTTCTTTATGTCAATATCAACAGTAGAAACACTGTTGATTAACAGTAGATTGGGACCCATTTTTACTATTCCTGGATTCTTTTTTCTTCTATAAATACGTTTAGTTTTAGTTATTAGGAGCAGGTTTCAGAAAACCCTCTCTCTTTTCTCTCTTGTAAAAACTCTCTTGTATTGTAAGTTGTGAGTTTGCCGGATACTATCGGAGTTGTGAATAAAGTGTGTTGTTCTTCTATAAGCTTTGGTGTTAACCACAAAGTACTTTAATTCTTCCTTTCTTTTACTTTCTCTACTTCTCCGATCTGAGCCGTGACTATATCCGGCTAAATAATTATATCTATGTCGGATAACTAACTTCACTTTTATATCTACCATGAAAGATCTAGACTTTATCTAAATATGCATAAATTTATATATGGTTTCTTGACTTGGTTCCGAGATGGTGGTACAATTAGATTCAATACAACAAGTTAGTGGCTTTGTCTTAGTGACTCCGTCTAGCCAGCCGTGGTCTCAGCCCGATAAGGAGTAAAAAGGGTGTCTTATACCCGGTTAGAACTGCTAGACACATGGGCTCACTAATAATACGTATTTGAATCTCGACAGACCCTTTGCTTGGGTAAAAGGATCAGATCCTTCCATACAGTCATCAAACTATATAAAAATTTGTAACTATTTTGATTTGGATTTATTCCTTGAATTCTGATGTTAACAAGCTAGATTGAATATGACCGCGCGGACTATCGCCCGTCTTCTGAGATCCTGTTTCGTTGGTATCAGAGTCTAGGAACTTTCATGGTAAATATGAGATTGTTATGAAGTATTTCGGCATAGATATATTCTCTTGATCATGGATCTAGGAGATACTAGTACTAAAAGTACTCGATTGGAAGAGTGGATATACCTCAAAACCTTGATTTGTTAAACAAATGGACTATTCCGAAAATTGATATTAAAACCATTTATGACTATGGTTGGTTTGATAAAATCTCTCATAAATAGTTGATTAAAACAACTAAGCAATCTTTGGCGTTAAACTCGTCTGAACAGACTATTCGTTTATTAAATAAGCGAGATATTGATTTATATAAATCTCAATATAAGTTCTTGCATATTGGCATGGTACAATTTGCTTTTAAGCCTTTAACCCTTAAAGGGTTACCTGAGACATTTTTAGCTGCACTTCGCGATGCGAGAAATTTAAATTTTCGACAATCTTTGATGGGTTCGATTGAATCCACGGTAGCCTATGGCCCAGTTTATTTCAATACTCAGCCTAATTTGCAGTTATCTTTGACTAATTCTAATATTTTAGATGCTTTAACTTTGAATGCTAAAACGCATGGTTATAACTATGCACCTAGATCTGAATTAATTTGTTTATCTTGTAGAATCTATTTTAAATTGCTTGCCACTCTAAATCCAAGATGTAACTTATATGATACATCTGACTAAACTATTTTGGTGGAAACTAATTTCGCTAAATCAAAGGTCACTACTAGAAGACCTATAAAATGGGAAGAAATTAATTTTCATACTACTTGGACTTTGGATTCTGTTATACCTCCTGAACAAATGACTGATGTTGTCACTAATTCAGAATATTCTCATATTATGCAAAATTCTGATGGTAAGATTTGCATTCAGTTTGATGAAAAAAGTGTTCATTATAATAGACATTTATTTTCTAATAGAAGATCTCTTGCTATATAACATATTTCACCGATTGAACCATTATATGGTCCTGCTCGAAATCGTGATGCTTCTTTGCATACTTTATCTTCTGTTATTTCTGATAAAAATAAGATTAAAATTGATCCTCGCTTGAATATTGTTCGAGCTAATGATAAATCATCTGATATTTCTGATAAGGATATTCCTTTTGCATCCGAAATGGATTTTAATCCTAATGATACTTAATGATGGATGCACACCAGATTGATTTTAGTCCAGGTTCACTGGCAAGAAAATATATTCAAAACTAATTTTCAAGTGATAAATGGAACCGATTTAAAACTTGGTTTTTTGACACTTATAGTGCTGATGATCTAAATAATATTTCTCAAGAATTTTATGAAAGTTGTGCTTTACATAATCATATTATGTTCTTTGTACCTTGGTTTATAACCACCTATTTACCTTTATTCATCAACGTTCTTGAACGATCTTATAAAAATGAATCAGGTAATATTGTCAAAGCTATTTATCCCCCTCAAGCATCGTTTATCTTACCAAATAATATTGGTATCACTTTTACTGCCTTTCAAAAACTTGTTGAAGAATATGTTGCGGCAGTCAGCATCAACGAAATTAATAATTTGATTTCTCAAAATAATTATTTGGGAATTTATGTTAAAGTTTTGGGTAAACATATTAGTTCTCCTGATAAAAAATTAGATGAACTAACTGCTTTGATAATTCAGATAAAAACGGATTTAAAACCTTCTGAGATTCAGGATTTTGTTTTTAAACCTCTTTTTGATTTAGAAGAACTTCTTAATAAACAGTTCTCTGAATTTGGGGCTAAAACCTATTGAGTTATCAGAAAATTTTGCTAACGAGATTGAAAACACTTTTGATTTTAAAAATCAAGTTGATTTAGAAATTAATAAACTTCGCGGCTATCCCAAGAAGAATAGTGGTAATACTAATTTTACTTATAAATCCAGCATGCAAACTTATTATTATTCTAGACCCACCCCTCAAGATGTGTTGATAGAGAAATGTGACAGGAACCAGACCAACACCTCTTATAGTGGTATTGAAATTTATGAATGTAATCTTGATGGCTTGACTGATAGACAGTTAACTATTCTTGTTCATAGAATGCTTACGTATGCAACTATCTGTAAAAGTGTTAGAAACACAGATAGAAATATATGCAAAATGATAATTGCAGGTTTTACTAGCCAACTCAGGGGCTGGTGGGATAATTACATGAGCATAGAAGCTAAAGTTGTAGTTATAAATGCTATTTCAGATACCGAAGGCGTTGATAACCTAGGAATGGCTCTAGTAAAGAATAGAAAAGACGTTGTTTATACTTTATTCTTAACCATTCTAGAGCATTTTAATGGTAGATTTACCAACCAGTATGAGACTGTCTGATCTTTATTAAATGGCCTACGATGTAGACATTTAGGAGAATTTCGATGGTATAAAGACACCTATTTGAGTCGGGTGATGGAACTACCCGAAAATGGCCTTGAGCATTGAAAAGCTAAGTTTATAGACGGCCTTCCTCCTTTATTTGCTGAAAGAGTTAAAAAAAAACTCTAAGGAATGAGCAAGGGGTTATTCCTTACGGCATTTTTACTTATGGCAAGTTGATATGAGCTTGCATTCAAGAAGTCATAAATTTGTGCAATGAATTGAAGCTTTCTAGACAGCTTAAGATAGATAAACTTAGAGAAAGATCTCAGCTAGGAGACTTCTGTACCCAGTTTGGATTACCTGATTTGGCTAAAGGTAAGCAGACCAAACATACAGATTCTAGTGGCTCAACTCCTGATAAACCTTATAGGAATAAAAGGTCTAGGCGAAGGTCTAGAGAAGAATGAGAAGAGCGAAGAGCTCATCGTAAATCTAATATATTTACAAAGAATCGGTCTAGACGAGAACTCGCTAAGATCAAGTGTGGAAAGTTTGGACATATAGCTCTGAATTTCAAGCTTGAAAAGTTGAAAACTTTAGAACTAGATGAAGAGGTACACGATAAGATTTATAGTTTCTTATACACTTTTGGTTCTGAGTCCGATTACGACTCTGATTCAGGTTCTGAAGAAGAGATTGATTTGCTTGAATCCTCTAACAAAAATCAACAGGTTAATACAAATGCTTGCAGGTGTAGAGGTGATATTTCCTCTTGTGAAAATGATGAATTTTATAAATTACAATCTCAATTTGAAGATTTGAACATAAATACTATTACTTCTGATAATGTAATTGAGCTTCTAAAAGAAGTTACTGATAATAATTTGCGTGAAAAAATTATTCAGTTGCCTGTTAATAACAGTGCTAGTTCTTCAAAAACTATTGAAAAACCAAAAAATGATTTTGAGAGTGAATATTCTGCACCGTACTCTTTGTCTGAAGTTAATAATAGACTTGCTAAACAACCTGTTATTATTTGTGATACTTCTTTTAATGATTTAAAAGGAGAAATTGAAATTTTTAAAAATGAGATTAAATCAGATTATATCAATCGAAGATTAAACCTATTAAAATTGATCCTAGACAAGATATGTTTTTAGGAATGATGCAAATTGTTACTTCTCATAAATGGTATGTTAAATGCACCATATTGATTGATAATGATAGGAGCTTGCACTCAAGAAGGAAGAAATGTGTCCAATGAATTGAAGCTTTCTAGACAGCTTAAGATAGATAAGCTTAGAAAAAGATCTCAGTTAGGAGACTTATGTACCCAGTTTGAAACCAAACATAGAAATTCTAGTGGTTCAACTCATGATAAACCTTATAGGAAGAAAAGGTCTAGGCGAAGGTCTAGAGAAGAACGAGAAGAGCGAAGAGCTCATCGTAAATCTAATAGGTTTACAAAGAATCGGTCTACACGAGAACTCACTAAGATCAAGTGCTACAAGTGTGGAAAGTTTGGACATATAGCTCCAAATTGCAAGCTTGAAAAGTTGAAAACTTTAGAACTAGATGAAGAGGTGCACGATAAAATTTTATAGTTTTTTATACACTTCTGGTTCTGAGTCTGATTACGACTCTAATTCAGGTTCTGAAGAAGAGATTGATTTGCATGAATCCTCTGATAATAATCAGCAGGTTAATACAAATGCTTGCAAGTGTAGAGATGATATTTGCTCTTGTGAAAATGATGAATTTTATAAATTACAAACTCAATTTGAAGATTTGAACATTAATACTATTACTTCTGATAATGTGATTGAGCTTCCGAAAGAAGTTACTGATAATAATTTGCGTGAAAAAATTATTTAGTTGGTTGTTTATAACAGTGCTAGTTCTTCAAAAACTATTGAAAAACCAGCACTGTTATTAACAGCCAACTGAATAATTTTTTCATGCAAATTATTATCAGTAAAACTCCTTGGACTGATAGTCTCAACAATTTGGTAAAAAATATTAAAGTTCGTGCTCAATCTTTGCCTTGTCTAACTCTTGCTAACCCAACTTGACAGAGGATTGTAGAAATAGATATGTCTAACATTGGCTATGGAGGAATATTAAAACAAATCAATCCTCCTGATAAAACTGAATAACTGATTAGATTTCATTCCAAAAAAAGAAGCGATGCTTAGAAAAAATATGCTATGGTCGCTCATGAAATGCTAACTATCGTTAAATACGTATTGAAGTTTCAAGATGATTTATACAATCAAAAAGTTTTAATAAAAATTGATGCGCAATCAGTCAAATATATGTTTGATAAAGATTTCAAACATGATGCTTCGAAGTTCATATTCGCCAGGTGGCAGGCATAGTTAGCCACATTTGATTTCGAAATACATTATAAAAAGGAAAGTGATATCTCTCTTCCAAATTTCTTATCACGAGAATATACATCCTCTTAAAAATGAGTTTTTTAACCCCTTTCTTCACTGATAAAACTTTAGTTACAATATTAAAAGTAGTTCCACTCAACCGAGATGTACAGGAACTCATCCTTTGGAAAATTATAGATGGCATGGTGATGGATATCTTCGCCATTCATAATATTGAAGAAATCGTCGAATTTGATGGCGTGAATTACTATTATCAAGATTATTATGATTTTTATGACCTTTATGATGATTAAAACAAAATGTTTTGTTTGTAGAATGGACCCTCCTTGGGTCACCAAGGGTCGAGGAAAGGGACATAGCCCACGTGGACGGGGAAGATCATCTCCAAGATCGTCATACGAATCCTCATCCAACTCGCCAATTCTACAGCGAGGACGAATGAGCTTGATAAGCTCAAAAATACCTCAGGCATCGTAGTCCGTTAGACTGGAAGATATTCCAGAAAATAGCCCATTATACACGGAGCTACGGGCATATTTGTCACAGAAGCAAAGTGATACTTTTGCCTCTATTGCTAAAGACGATATTGATGATATCATATCGTATGAAAAGGTAGCAAAAAAAGAAATGATATTTCTTCTTGAAAACTCTGAGATTCAGAGTAAAGAAGAACCCTGGAAGATATTCCAGCGATATTTACTTAACGGATTATACTTCCCAAGTGAGTCATACAAAACCCGCTCGTATTACGAGACCATCTTGATGAACACAGGTAGTGTTGAATTTCAGCACTTCTCAGGTTACAACACTAGCGAGAACGTTTATAACTTCTCCAAAATCATCATAAAACATATTATATCAATCGAAGACTAGGGTATATCCTCGATGAAAGAAAGGCAGATTAGCCTAAACAAAGTCCCTACTAGCTTCACTTATTGGGATTATATTAACGCTTTCAGTAAAGTCCTCTACTATAATAATGAGAGGCATAAACATACTTGGTTCATTAAGGTTTGTGCAAAGATATTTGTTGACCCGATCCCTCATACCATGGTCCAACGGCAAAGATTTTGCTTGATCCCTTTTTAAAATTATACAAAAACTGGATTAAGGTTTCACCAGACCTTAATGATTTATACCACTCAGATCATATTTGTTATATGGAACAAATCGAACAAATTTATTTCTTCATGGAGTTCTCGATCCCATGGATCCATAAATGGACCCCGGAAGTAGGCTTTACCGAAGAGCAAATTCCGTGTTTATATCGGACTTATTATAATAATTTCTGGGATAAATTAATGAAGAAGGATCCCAAGACTAAATCATTATATGGCCAAGAATTGCTGGACACTATTTCTCAAAAAATCCAAGATTATGGTACTACTCCTCACAAAGGAATAGTTGCTGACAACTCCGTCAAACATATTGCCAGGAGAATTTCCATTCAAGATGAAAATAAAGAAGAAATGATAAATGAGTATTTAGACGAAGTCAGAAGGAATCTACTCCTCAATATCACTCCCTATGAAAAGTCAGACACCTCGATGAGAAGTGAAACGAGTGATGATGTAGCAGATGATACTCAAGAGGCCCAACTTTGTGAATCGGAGAAAACCATGTTAGAAGATATGTCTAAAGTGAAACATCTCCTTAGAGAATTAAAAAAGAAGGATAAGATGTAAAGATAAGATAAGTTTATCTTTGAGTCACTATCAACAGTAGAAACACTGTTTATCAACAGTAGATATATTGTTTTATGGGACCCAGATAAAGGACCCATCTTTAATATTACTAGATTCCTTTTTATTATATAAATAGGTTTGGTTTTAGTTATTGAGAGGCAGGTTTAGAAACCCTCTCTTTCTTATTTTCTCTCTCTTGTAACTCTCTCTGTAATTTGTGAGTTTGTCGGATTACCGGAGTTGTGAATAAACTGTATTGTGCTTCTTTAAGCTCTGGTGTTAACCACAAGGTACTTTAATTTCTTCCTTTCTTTTACTTTCCTTACTTCTCCGATCTAAGCTGTGACTATGTCCGGCTAAAGAATTATATCTATGTCGGATAACTAACTTCACTTTTATATCTACCATGAAAGATCTAGACTTTATCTAAATATGCATAAATTTATATATGGTTTCTTGACTTGGTTCCGAGATGGTGGTACAGTCAGATTCAATACAACAAGTTAGTGGCTTTGTCTTAGTGATTCCGTCTAGCCAGCAGTGGTCTCAGCCCGATAAGGAGTTAAAAGGGTGCCTTATACCCAGTTAGAACTGCTAGACACATGGGCTCACTAACAATATGTATTTGAATCTCGACGGACCTTTTTCTTGGGTAAAAGGATCAGATCCTTCCATACAATCATCAAACTATATAAAAATTTGTAAATATTTCAATTCAAATTTATTCCTTGAATTCGGATGTTAACAAGGTAGATTGAAGATGACCGTGCAGACTACAGCTCGTCTTCTGAGATCCCGTTTCGTTGGTATCAGAGCCTAAAAACTTTCATGGTTAATATGAGATTGATGTGAAGTATTTCGGCATAGATATATTCTCTTGATCATGGATCTAGGAGATAAATTTATTCCTTCTTGAGTGCAAGCTCTTATCTGGGGGGCATTCCGAGAATGTGCAATGAATTGAAGCTTTCTAGACAGCTTAAGATAGATAAGCTTAGAGAAAGATCTCAGCTAGGAGACTTTTGTACCCAGTTTGCATTACCTGATTCAGCTAAAGGTAAGCAAACCAAACATAGAGATTCTAGTGGTTCAACTCCTGATAAACCAGAATGATGCAAATTGTTGCTGCTCATAAATGGTATGTTAAATGCATATCTCCTAGATCCATGATCAAGAGAATATATCTATGCCGAAATACTTCACATCAATCTCATATTTACCATGCAAGCTCCTATCATTATAAATCAATATGGTGCATTTAACATACCATTTATGAGCAGTAATAATAATAATAATAATAATAATAACAACAATAACAATAATAATAATTTTCGATAATCTTTGATGGGTTGGATTGAATCCACTGTGGCTTATGGCCCCGTATATTTCAATATTCAGTCTAATTTGCAGTTATCTTTGACTGATTCTAATATATTAGATGCTTTAACTTTGAATGTTAAAACGCATGGTTATAATTATGCACCTGGATCTGAATTGATTTGTTTATCTTATAGAATCTATTTTAAGTTACTTGCTACTTTAAGTCTAAGAGGTAAGTTATATGATACATCTGATCAAACTATATTGGTAGAAACTAATTTCGCTAAGTCTAAGGTCACTACTAAAAGACCTATCAAATGGGAAGAAATTAATTTTCTTACCACTTGGACTTTGGATTCTGTTATACCTCCTGAACAAATGACTGATGCTGTCACTAATTCAGAATATTCTCATATTACGCAAAATTCTAACGGTAAGATTTGCATTCAGTTTGATGAAAAAAGTGTTCCTTATAGTAGGCATTCATTTTCTGATAAAAGATCTCTGGCTATACAACATATTTCTCCGATTGAACCGTTATATGGTCCTGCTCGAAATCGTGTTGCTTCTTTGCATACTTTATCTTCGGTTATTTCTGATAAAAATAAGATTAAAATTGATCCTCGCTTGAATATTGTTCGAGCTAATGATAAATCATCTGATGTTTCTGATAAGGATATTCCTTCTGCATCCGAAATTGATTTTAATTCTAATGATACTTGATGATGGATGCACACCAAATTGATTTTAGCCCAGGTTCACTGGCAAGAAAATATATTCAAAATGAATTTTCAAGTGATAAATGGATCCATTTTAAAACTTGGTTTTTTGACACTTATAGTGCTTATGATCTAAATAATATTTCTCAAGAATTTTATGAAACTTGCGCTTCGCATAATCATATTATGTTTTTTGTACCTTGGTTTATAACAACCTATTTGCCCTTATATATTAATGTTCTTGAACGATCTTATAAAGATGAATCTGGAAATATTGTCAAAGCAATTTATCCTCCCCAGGCATCTTTTATTTTACCAAATAATACTGGTATTACTTTTATTGCCTTTCAAAAATTTGTCGAAGAAGATGTTGCGGCAGTCAGCATCAATGAAATTAATAATTTGATTTCTCAAAATAATTATTTGGGACTTTATGTTAAAGTTTTGGGTGAACATATCAGTTCTCTTGACACAAAAATAGATAAACTAACTACTTTGATAATTCAGATAAAAATGGATTAAAAACCTTCTGAGAAAGTTTCTACTTCAAAACAGTCCTCAGAACTTTCTACGCATGTTTAGAGGCCTCCTCAGATTCAGGATTTTATAATAAAACCTGTTTTTAATCTAGAAGAACTTCTTGATAAAAAGTTTGCTGAATTTAGTGCTAAACCAATCGATTTATCTAAAACTTTTTCTGATGAGCTAGAACAAGCTTTTGATTTTAAAGAGCATATTGCATTGGA
Organism: Solanum tuberosum; assembly: GCF_000226075.1. Classification (NCBI taxonomy): domain Eukaryota; kingdom Viridiplantae; phylum Streptophyta; class Magnoliopsida; order Solanales; family Solanaceae; genus Solanum; species Solanum tuberosum. The sequence continues at coordinate 1,013,944 of NW_006239148.1, read as the reverse complement.
AGTTAATAAACTTCGTGGTTTTCCTAAAAAGAATAGTGGTGATACTGAATTTGCTTATAAGCTTAGTATGCAAACATATTACTATTTTCGACCGACTCCTCAAGATGTGTTAATAGAGAAACACGACTGGAATCAGACCAATACTTCTTATAGTGATTCTGAAATTTATAAATGGAATCTTGATAGTCTGACTGATAGACAACTAACTATCCTTGTTCATCGTATGTTGATGTATGCTACTATCTATAAAAATACAAAAAATACAGATAGAAATATTTGCAAAATGATTATTGCAGGTTTCACTGGCCAACTTTGAGGTTGGTGGGACAATTATATGAGTCGCGAGGCAAAAGCGGTTGTAGTAAATGTTATTGCAGATAACGCAGGCGTTGATAACTTGGATAACTTGGGCATGGCTTTAGTCAAAAATAGGGAAGATGTTGTTTATACTCTAGTATTAACTATACTAGAACATTTTAATGATAGATTCACCAACCAGTACAAAATTGTTCACAGTTTGCTAAATGGTCTACGATGTAGACATTTGGGAGAATTTCGATGGTATAAAGATACTTATATGAGTCGAGTGATGGAACTACCAGAAAATGGTCTGGAACATTGAAAAGTCAAGTTTATAGATGGCTTGCCCCCTTTATTTACTGAAAGAGTTAAAAAAAACTCTTAGAAATTCGCAAGGAGCTATTCCTTACATCACTTTTACTTATGGTAAGTTGATAGGAGTTTGCACTCAAGAAGGAATAAACCTTTGCAACTAGTTGTAGCTCTTCAGGCAGCTTAAGATTGATAAGCTTAGGGAAAGATCTCAATTAGGAGATTTCTGCACTCGGTTTGGTTTACCAGATTCAGGTAAAGTTAAGCAGACCAAACATATAGATTTTAGTGATTCCACTCCTGATAAACATTATAGGAGAAAAAGGTCTAGACGAAGATCTAGGGAAGATCGAGAAGAGCGAAAAGCTCGTTGTAAATCTAATAGATTTACAAAAAATGGGTCTAGGCGAGAACTTGCTAAGATCAAGTGCTACAGGTGTGGTAAATTTGGGCATATAGCACCCAATTGTAAACTTGAAAAGTTGAAGTCTTTGGAATTGGATGAAGAGGTTCATGAAAAGATTTATAGTTTCTTATATACCTCTGGTTCTGTGCCCGATTATGATTCTGATTTTGGCTCAGAAGAAGACATAGATTTGTCTGAGTCTTCTGATAATATTATTATGAATGCTTGCAGGTGCCACGGTGATATTTTCTCGTGTGAAAATGATGAATTTTATAAATTGCAATCTCAATTTGAAGATTTGAACATTCATACTATTACTTCTGATAAGGTGATTGAACTTCTGAAAGAAGTTAATGATAATGATTTGCGTGATAAAATTATTCAATTTGCTATTAATAACAGTACTAGTTTTCAAAACCTATTGAAAACTCGAAAAAGGATTTTGAATTTGAGTATTCTGGATCATATTCTTTGTCTTAAGTTAATACTAGACTTGCTAGACAACCTGTTGTTATTCGTGATACTTCTTTTGATGATTTAAAAGGAGAAATTGAAAATTTGAAAAATGAAATAAAATCTCTTAAACAAAATCAAATGATTTGTGATCATCGCATTACTCAGATTGAGGCAACTAATAGCAAAGGAAAGAATGTTGTTGAAAATAATAATCCTGAGAATAAGACTCTTACAAGATCTGTTAAACTTGATCCTAAACAAGATAAGTTTTTAGGAATGATGCAAATTGTTACTACTCATAAATGGAATGTTAAATGTACCATACTGATTGATAATACTTTCTCCATAACTGATATTGCTATGATTGACAGCGGAGCTGATGTGAGTTGTATTCAGGAAGGTCTTGTACCTACCAAGTATTTTGAAAAAACTACTCATATGGTCAAATCTTCCTTTGGACATGCTTTAGATATAAAGTATAAATTGCCTAATACGTGTATTTGCCAAAATAAAGTTTTCATTCCGCATTTCTTTATCTTGGTTAAAAATCAGTTATACCCTCCAATTATACTTGGAACTCCGTTTATAAATGTTATTTATCCTTTTACCAGTCTAACTGCTAAAGGTTTTTCTGCTACTTATAAAGACAAAGATATTAGTTATACTTTTATCACTAATCCTATTTCCTGTGATATTAATGCTTTTATTAATATGAAACAAAAGCATGTTGATTCATTACAACTTGAAATGTTAAGCATGAATATATTTGATACTTTAAAATCTACCAAAGTACAGGAAAAAATTAAATTGATTTCTGAACAAATTATTGTTGATATTTGTGTTGATCATCCTAGTGCTTTTTGGAATCGAAAAAAGCATATTGTTACTCTTCCATATGAAGATAATTTCTCTGTGGATAATATTCCTACGAAGTCTTGTCTCGTCAGATGAATGCTGAATTAGTTGAATTCTGCAAGAGAGAAATTGGTAATTTATTACAAAAGGGTTTGATAAAACCTTCTAAATCACCTTTGTCACGACCCGAGTCTACACCCTGGACGTGGCCGGCACTCGAAGACCATTGCTGGTCCCCAAGCGAATCCTCATCCTGGCTAACTACAAGCGGAAGACTAACTTAAGCATGTAAGAGCTTAAAACTTAAATAAGAGTTCATAAAACTTAAATACAAACTTTAAATCCAAAGAAAACTCTTAATAATATAATATATTTAACTCACCCCAAAATGGGCAACTTAAGTCTTTAAAACATTTAATAAAATAAATGATTAATACAGACTTCTCAACTTTACTGACCATCTATGAAGCCTCTAGCTGATAAAGATAGAAGTCGGGACAAGACCCAGACATCCTAACAACTGATATAACTGAAAGGTAAATGAAAATCCTCCGGAAGCAAGGAGGCTCACCATAGCTAACTCGAACTCTCGGATGTATCAACGAAGCTCCTGTTGATGATCCTTAATACCTGTGTTTGCATCATGAGAAGATGCAGGCCAAATGGCTCAGTACGTGGAATGTACGAGCATGTAAGAGGAATTCTAAAACATAAACATAAGCTTGAAACTTGATAAAAAGGAAACATACTTACCTCTTCTCAAACTTATTCAACTTAAGGAATACTCAAAGATAATCAAAACTACTCAAACTTACTCAACACAGAAGTACTCAAGGATAAGATATTCAACTCA
>NW_006239148.1:1010262-1010523 GCF_000226075.1 Solanum tuberosum | reverse complement strand
ACAAAGCAATTTAAAATAAGTGCAATATAAAGAACCAAACTGTTTAAAAATATGTTGTAAACTCTGTGTGTATGCAAGGATACAACATAAGTCCGAAATGTATGTAAAAATACAACAAACTAATGTATATAAAAATACAATAACTTTTGTGGGAGTTTCTGTAACCGACAACCATCACATAAGAGCTATAGTGATGATACAGCGATCTACCTCACGCTGCCAGCGCATCCTATACCCGGCCAAAGGTATAGAACCTGAACT
>NW_006239148.1:1010050-1010251 GCF_000226075.1 Solanum tuberosum | reverse complement strand
TGTGGAAAGAGTTCATCTAAAAAGTATGACCCTTTTCTACCCATAGTGGCTACATGGTTTTATGGTGACGTAAGTTATCTGAACTCATGCTCGTCCCCAATTCGCTCAATACTACTCCCAAAAATATACTAGCTCTTATATTTTAAAAACACACTTCTTTCTGCTGATTTGAGATAATTGCTCAGAAACTTAGCTCAAAGG
>NW_006239148.1:1006865-1009950 GCF_000226075.1 Solanum tuberosum | reverse complement strand
AATTAACTGTAATTACATATGTCTTTTTAAAAAAAAATACAATTTGTAAAACTTAGTTTTAAAATAATTTTTTAGTTGGTTACTCTTTTTTATTTCTTTTTGGTTAAAAGAATTTTAAATTATTTTTTAAATTTTAAAATTGTTGAATTTTTGTTAGTATTTGTATATGTTAAAAGAAATACAATTCGTGATATAATTGGTTTAATTTACTAATTTTTACTTAATCAGGATTTAGAGTTTGTGTTTGAGTGTAATGGAAAGTTTTAAAACTGCCTATTTATATTCTCCTTTTTATTTAAATATATAATTTAATTTAATTATTACTTTTTAATTTTTCAATTTTAAAAAAGATCATTCAAATATTTAATTTTTAATTTTATCTTTATATAAATATTAAAATATGCAATTTGTGTCGTATAATTTGTTTTATTTATTAACTTTTAATTTTAATTAATCTGGTTTTAGAGTTTGTGTTTGAGTGGGAATATAATGGGAAGTTTTAAAACTGCCTACTTATATTCCCATTTTTATTTAAATAAAGAATTTAATTTTTTTTGAATTTTTAATTTTAAAACAGATCATTCAAAAAATTTAATATTTAATTTTTATCTTTAATAAAAATTACGAATTTTAGATAATTTAATTAATTAAAATTACTCATTATTAAGACTGATCCCACTATTTTAAAATAATTAACTGCAATTACATGTGTCTTTTTCTTCTTTTTTTTTTGCAAAATACAATTTTGTAATATTTATTGTTAAAAGAATTTTTTCTTTCTTTTTTTTGCAAAATACAATTTTGTAATATTTATTGTTAAAAGAATTTTTTAGTTGGTTACTCTTTTTATTTCTTTTTGGTTAATTTAAGATATATATGTAAAAGAATTTCAAATATTTTTAATTTTAAAATTGTTGAATTTTTATAGTACTGACATGTGCCACTTTTTACTTCTCCTATTATTTTTTACTTCTATCATTATATATAGATTATAGACTATTATATATATATATATATATAAAAGTGATTTTTACTTGTGAAAAAAATGCCTTAGCAATTTGTTAGTACTAAAATTTTGTTACCGATTAAATAATTATTTGTTATTCTCCATCCACAAATACAAAATTAAGAAAATGCAAAGATCTATTATCCCTTTTATTTTATTTTTTCATTGCAAAAATTTTGAACGAAGAAAGAAGATAATACATCTCTTCATCAAGTTATCATACATATATTATAGTATAATTCAATATTGTAAATTTCATGTAATTAGCCATAAGAAATTTTTATTTAATACTAAAATTATGATTTACATAATAAAAAAATAAAAAATATACAAAGGTAAAAAAGAACATCTAAACATTGTATTGCAGCAACATAAGAAAGAAGATTATACTTTCTTTCATGTACAAAAAAGTAAAAGCAAATATATAGAAAGAAAAAAATTCAATGTATTGGTTAACATCTAAGGTTAGTAATATATATGAGTATTTTTGTTCTTTTGGAAAAGTTATCTAGATAAATAATGTCCAATGTTCTTAATTATGAGTATTTTTGTTCATTTGGAAAAGTTATCTAGATAAATAATGTCCAATGTTCTTAAAATAATTAGCACCAAAACAAAAAAGAGAAAATAAAATCGCACAAAAAAAGTAAAATTCTCTGGATCAAGAAGACAGTTCGAACTTTTATCCTTGATTTAGATAGCAAAAATGTAAAAATGATAATTAGCCATTTGTCTGTATTTATTTTTGCTGTCGCATCTATTAATCTATAATTATTATAATAATAAACAAACAAATACCAAAAGTGAAAAAGAAATATAATTCAAATAGCAAATAATAAAATTTAATTTAATGAACTTAACATGAAGATACATAAAACAAACATATTACCAATTAAACTGTGCAATTAGAACATCTGCAAATCATAAAATTCAATGAATTGTTAAACAAAAAATATTTACGTGCATGAGAAATTAAATTATTAAAAAAGGCATGTTACCTCTCGTAATCTAGGATGTGTCATAATCATCAACACAAACAATTAAATTTCATTGTATCTTCAAATTTCATAGTCCAAACTTGAAGTGGATGGAACTGGCATGTATTGTTTGTTATCCATTTGAATCATAACCGAATAAATTCATGACGTACACATTTCATCTCTGTGTTGCAATTTGAAAAAAATTAATATTAACATGTCATCGATAGAAGAATTGAAACAAATTTGGTTGAATTTTGATTTCATCTTTCTTGATATTTGATTACAATAACTTCACTGGAAAAGAAGAAGAAAAAAAGTTAAATTGTCAAAAGAATTTATGCATGAATATAAATTGAAATAGTTGAAATAGAATAATAACTCTTACCATTTTTTAAATAATTGTACCCTAATTATTTGGCTTAATCTAATAAACGTTAAAATACAGTTTTTTTAGTGATTGCTATTTACATGAAATTATGATTATGATATATTCTATAATCACAAATTCAAAATGAAATTTTATGTATCTAATTTACGTTGGAAATTTGAATTTCTTTCTTTTCCTTTAGTACAATTAAAATGAATAATAAATGTTTATGAATCAAATAAAGTGAGTATTGAAATGACATTAAGATTTACAAAGGAATGAATGTTCTTACAAAGGAATGGATGTAATCATCTACAGAATTCGACAAAAGATGACAATCTGTTTGAAGCATAAAATAATACCTGCAAAAATAAGATTTACAAAGCAATGAATGAAACATTCCACATTGTCTAGCATTTTCGTATAGTTTTTTTTTTGGTAGTAGAGGGTGGTTTAGAAGACATGGGGTAGTTTATTTATAGGCTAATGGTAAATTTAAATTTCAAACTGATTGTGGTTAAATGCAGTAAGAAGTCATTCACTATCAGAAGTTAATAAACGGTTGATGAGAAGTTGTCATCAATTTGAAATTCAAAAAACATCAATCAGATAAGGATTAGGATCAATTCAAATTAAAAATTAAAAAGAATATAATTATGTATTTTTTTAATATATTGATAGATAGATATAAATTATTATTATTATTATTATTATTATTATTATTATATTATT